>NC_091329.1:19780324-20080324 GCF_038502225.1 Cherax quadricarinatus
AAGATCTTTTTCCTTGAGTGATGTTTGTAGTCTCTGACCCTCTAGACTGTACTCCATCTGCGGTCTTCTTTGCCCTTCCCCAATCCTCATGACTTTGCACTTGATGGGATTGAACTCCAGGAGCCAGTTGCTGGACCAGGTCTGCAGCCTGTCCAGATCCCTTTGTATTTCTGCCTGGTCTTCGATCGAATGAACTCTTCTTATCAACTTCACGTCATCTGCAAACAATGACACCTCGGAGTTTATTCCTTCCGTCATGTCGTTCACAAATACCAGAAACAGCACTGGTCCTAGGACTGACCCCTGTGGGACCCCGCTGGTCACAGGTGCCCACTCTGACACCTCGCCTCGTACCATTACTCGCTGCTGTCTTCCTGACAAGTATTCCCTGATCCATTGCAGTGCCTTCCCTGTTATTCCTGCTTGGTCCTCCAGTTTTTGCACTAATCTCTTATGTGGTACTGTGTCAAACGCCTTCTTGCAGTCTAAGAAAATGCAATCCACCCACCCCTCTCTCTCTTGTCTTACTGCTGTCACCATGTCATAGAACTCCAGTAGGTTTGTGACACAGGATTTCCCGTCTCTGAAGCCATGTTGTCTGCTGGTGATGAGATCATTCCTTTCTAGATGTTCCACCATTCTTATCCTGACAATCTTTTCCATGATTTTGCATGCTATACATGTCAGTGACACTGGTCTGTAGTTTAGTGCTTCATGTCTGTCTCCTTTTTTAAAGATTGGTACCACATTTGCTGTCTTCCATTCCTCAGGCAATCTCCCTGTTTCGATAGATGTATTGAATATTGTTGTTAGGGGTACACATAGCGACTCTGCTCCCTCTCTCAGGACCCATGGAGAGATGTTATCTGGCCCCATTGCCTTTGAGGTACCTAGCTCACTCAGAAGCCTCTTCACTTCCTCCTCGGTTGTGTGTACTGTGTCCAGCACATGGTGGTGTACCCCACCTCTCCGTCTTTCTGGAGCCCCTTCTGTCTCCTCTGTGAACACTTCTTTGAATCTCTTGTTGAGTTCCTCACATACTTCACTGTCATTTCTTGTTGTCTCTCCTCCTTCCTTCCTTAGCCTGATTACCTGGTCCTTGATGGTTGTTTTCTTCCTGATGTGGCTGTATAACAGCTTCGGGTCAGATTTGGCTTTTGCTGCTATGTCGTTTTCATATTGACGTTGGGCCTCCCTTCTTATCTGTGCATATTCGTTTCTGGCTCTACGACTGCTCTCCTTATTCTCCTGGGTCCTTTGCCTTCTATATTTCTTCCATTCCCTAGCACACTTGGTTTTTGCCTCCTTGCATCTTTGAGTGAACCATGGGCTCATCCTGGCTTTTTCATTATTCCTGTTACCCTTGGGTACAAACCTCTCCTCAGCCTCCTTGCACGTTGTGACTACATATTCCATCATCTCATTAACTGGTTTCCCTGCCAGTTCTGTCCCACTGA
The DNA here is from genome assembly GCF_038502225.1 of Cherax quadricarinatus. Classification (NCBI taxonomy): domain Eukaryota; kingdom Metazoa; phylum Arthropoda; class Malacostraca; order Decapoda; family Parastacidae; genus Cherax; species Cherax quadricarinatus. The sequence continues at coordinate 19,781,782 of NC_091329.1, forward strand.
ACCTCATTCAGGAAGTTCCTCATTCCTGTGTAGTCCCCTTTCCTGTAGTTTGGTTTCATTCGTCCTGGCCTTCCTGCTTTCCCCTCCACTTGTAGCTCTACTGGGTATTCGAAGCTCAAAACCACATGATCGCTGGCCCCAAGGGGTCTTTCATATGTGATGTCCTCAATATCTGCACTACTCAAGGTGAATACTAAGTCCAGTCTTGCTGGTTCATCCTCTCCTCTCTCTCTTGTAGTGTCCCTTACGTGTTGGTACATGAAGTTTTCCAGTACCACCTCCATCATCTTAGCCCTCCATGTATCTTGGCCCCCATGTGGCTCCAAGTTCTCCCATTCGATCTCCTTGTGGTTAAAGTCGCCCATGATCAGGAGCTTTGCCCTGCATGTATGAGCTCTTCTGGCCACTGCAGCCAGTGTGTCAACCATTGCTCTATTGCGCTCGTCATACTCTTGCCTTGGCCTCCTGCTGTTCTGTGGTGGGTTATACATCACTGCAATTATCACCTTGGGACCTCCAGAGTGAAGCATTCCCGCTATGCAATCACTTTCTTCTCCGCTGTCTCCTCTCTCCAGCTCATCAAAATTCCATCGGTGTTTGATCAGCAATGCCACTCCTCCCCCCCCCTGTTCCTTCTGTCTTTCCTCAGGATCTGGTATCCCATTGGGAAGATGGCATCTGTTATCATACCTGTAAGCTTGGTTTCTGTGATTGCTATGATGTCTGGTGATGCCTCTTTGACTCTTTCGTGTCACTCCTCCCACTTGTTTGTTATTCCATCAGTGTTTGTGTACCATACCTTCAGTTTCCTTTCCAACACTGTGGTTTGGGGGGCCTGTGGGGGTGGGAGACCTGGTAGCATACTGTGGGAATGGATTGTATTGTGTGTTGAGATGGTGTGATAGGTTGTGGGGTTCTGAGGATAGTTGTGTGTGTGCTTGCTCTTGCTGCTCTGTTCTGCTCTGACTGACCTCTGCTGGTTCCATCCTTGTCTCCTTTCCTAGCTCCTTTCGCTTTTTTGTCCTCTCCCTCAGCTGCTGTCTCTCTTTTTGTGTTCTGTCTCTGTCTAGGAACACCTTCTTGTACTCTTCCGAGCTTCTCAACCGTGGTTTTTCTTGGAGGATCCTGTTCCGCACTGTTTCTGTCCTGAGAATCAGCTTGATCGGTCGGTTTCTCCCCTTCAAGTACCCCCCTATTCTCTGAAAATTTACAATCTCGTCCATGTCTTCTCCCCCTATTTCCGTGATGATTTTGTCAATCTCCTTTCTTTCTTCCTGCCGTCTTTCAGTGTGTGTCCTTTCCTCTCTCTCCCAAAGCCCATGGATAAACACTGATTTTGCCCTTTCCTCCTCCCATTGCCTCTCCCTCTGTGACTCTGGTTCCTGTCTGTATGTGGTCATTTTCTCCCTTGATTTTTCCAGTGGCTCTTGGTAGCATGGTTGTGCCTCAGCATTCGACCTTTCTCCCTCTCCATCTGCACCCATCTGCTCTTCCCTTCCACTCCCTGGCCCTTCTTTGCAGGCTGATAGGACCTTAGCATATTTCATATCTCCTTCCTTCCTGTTCAGCCTCTCAGCTTCGTATGGTGTGTCTTCTCTGGTCACTACCCCTGAGACTTGCTTCAGCCTGTTTACCTCAAATTCTAGGACCTTTACCCTGGCTACTGCAGTTTCGACTTGTGCCTCCCAATTCTTCGTCTCCTTCTCCAACCTCTTTTCCCATTTCACAGAGAGCTCTTTCTCCATTTTTTCAGAAAGCTCTCCTAATTTTCTCTCCCATTCTTGCTCTATCCTTTTCCACTGCTCCTCCATCCATTCCTCCCTACCAGTACCATTGTCATCTGATCCCTGATTCCTGCGAGTCCCAACTCATTTTTTTTTTTTAGTAAAAGAGAAAGTGAAAAAGAAAAAGGGGGAGAGAGTGAGAGAGAGAGAGAGAGAGAAGGAGAGGGTAGAAGGAGGGGAAAAGGGGGAGAAAGTGACAGAGAGAGGGGGGAGTGACAAGGGAAGAGAGGGAGAGAGAGAGAAGAGGAAGAGAGAGAGAAAGAGGGAGAGGAAGAGAGGATGAGAGAAAGGGGAGCGAGGGGGAGAGAGAGAGAGAGAGAGAGAGAGAGAGAGAGAGAGAGAGAGAGAGAGGAGAGGAGAGGAGAGGGAGAGGGGCAGGGGGGGGGAAGGAAGGGTTAGAGGGTCACTTCACAGGAAGGTGTGAAATCCTGTATATGGGTGTGTGTGTGTCTGTATGTGTGTGTGTGCATGTGTGTGTGTTTGTGTGTGTGTGTGTGTGTGTGTGCGTGCACATGTGTATGTGTGCCCCCACTTCTAAGTATTCATACTGCTAATAAATATCAGTAGTAATACCCGTATTTCTAAAACTACCAACAGTGATTCTAGCACTTATCACTTCTACTTATAAAACACAAAGTAATTAGGCTGTAAAATTTAGCTTGTCTCAGCTTCTAGGAGTGTCTGACGTCACCCTCACTAGGCTTCCCCTCGCTAGGCTGCTCCTCGCTAGTCAACACTATCTTCACCTTATCTATGCTATTTCTGCTCTAATTCTGGTAATAACTTGCAGGAGTGAGTGACCAGTATCTAACAGTGACACAAGACCAGGATTCAGAACCCCCAAAACAACCCCAACAGGTGAGTGATACTTAAGCTGGCAGTGATGCGATGACAAGTTGTCAGATGCTGATGACGTAGTCGTCGTACACACGCCTTCTATCACTATTTTGAAAATTCTTCACCCGTGATCTTTATAACCGTATGTGCTCATGCATCCCGCGTCCCTCAATGTCACTTATGATAGAATACACTTCACTTATATTGGAATACACTTCACATTCGGTGTTACACTTTATATGTATAATGCCACACAACTGTTGTGACGTCACTGTTTCAGCAGGCCTACTGCCACCTTCCCTTGTTATATATTATATTTTTCCTTTCTACTTTTGCTTATTAACTTTTTCACTCTCACTGTATGGTGCCCCACATTTCACTTGTTATCCAATCTCTCGAAATTCTTGAACACCCGCTTCCACACTCACTTGAATCTTTGTATATTTGAATCTGTGTAGCAACAGAAGCCTACTAGCCACTAACGGTTTGACACTGAAATATTAAAGATTTCAGGCTTCCTCTCGACTTTTTTTAACTAATAACTCTGGTTATCACTCGTAGGATTGTTCACTGACGTTGTCACTACCACTGATTACTGCTAGCAGTTACTGCATGACTTAAAAACCACTAAAGTTCTCGGAGCCTTGTGACCCACGTCTGCTGACTGACTGTGTGTGTGTGTGTGTGTGTGTGTGTGTGTGTGTGTGTGTGTGTGTGTGTGTGTGTGTGTGTACTCACCTCTTTGTGGTTGCAGGGGTCGAGTCTTAGCTCCTGGCCCCACCTCTTCACTGGTTGCTACTGGGTCCTCTCTCTCCCTGCTCCATGAGCTTTGTTAAACCTCATCTTAAAACTATGTATGGTTCCCGCCTCCACTACGTCACTTTCTAGGCTATTCCACTGCCTGACAACTCTATGACTGAAGAAATACTTCCTAACATCCCTTTGACTCATCTGAGTCTACAACTTCCAATTGTGACTTCTTGTTTGTGTCCCCTCCCTGGAACATCCTGTCTTTGTCCACCTTGTCTATTCCGCGCAGTATTGTATATGTCGTTATCATGTCTCCCCTGACCCTCCTGTCCTCCAGTGTCGTCAGGCCGATTTCCCTTAACCTTTCTTCATAGGACATTCCCCTTAGCTCTGGAACTAACCTTGTTGCAAACCTTTGCACTTTCTCTAATTTCTTGATCAAGTGCGGGTTCCAAACAGGTCCTGCATACTCCAGTATGGGCCTGATGTACACGGTCTTGAACAATTCCTTACTAAGGTATCGGAATGCTGTTCTCAGGTTTGCAAGGCGCCCATATGCTGCAGCAGTTATCTGGTTGATGTGTGCTTCCGGAGACTTGCTCGGTGTTATACTCACCCCAAGATCTTTCTCCTTGAGCGAGGTTTGCACTCTTTGGCCACCTTGCCTATACTACGGCTACGGTTTTCTGTGCCCTTCCCCGATCTTCATGACTTTGCATTTGGCGGGGTTAAATTCGAGAAGCCAGTTGCTGGACCAGGTGTCCAGTCTGTCCAGGTCTCTTTGAAGTCCTGCCTGATCCTAATCTGATTTAATTCTCCTCATTAACTTCACATCATCTGCGAACAGGGACACTTCTGAGTCTAACCCTTCCATCATGTCGTTCACATATACCAAAAATAGCACTGATCCTAGGACCGACCCCTGTGGGACCCCACTCGTCACAGGTGCCCACTGTGATACCTCATCACGTACCATGACTCGTTGTTGCCTCCCTGTCAGGTATTCTCCGATCCACTGCAGTGCCCTTCCTGTTATATGCGCCTGATCCTCTAACTTCTGCACTAATCTCTTGTGAGGAACTGTGTCAAAGGCCTTCTTGCAATCCAAGAAGATGCAATCAACCCACCCCTCTCTCTCTCGTATGTGTGTAGTGTGTGTGTAGTGTGTGTGTAGTGTGTGTGTAGTGTGTGTGTAGTGTGTAGTGTGTGGTGTGTGTGTGTGTGTGTGTGTTGTGTAGTTGTGTGTGTGTGTGGTGTAGTGTGTGTGTGTAGTTGTGTGTAGTGTGTGTGTGTGTGTGTGTGTGTGTGTACTCACCTAATTGTACTCACCTAATTGTGGTTGCAGGGGTCGAGACTCAGCTCCTGGCCCCGCTTCTTCACTGATCGCTACTGGATCCTCTCTCTCTCTGCTTCCTGAGCTTTGTCATACCTCTTCTTAAAACTATGTATGGTTCCTGCCTCCACTACTTCACTTGCTAGGCTATTCCACTTGCTGACAACTCTATGACTGAAGAAATACTTCCTAACGTCCCTGTGACTCGTCTGAGTCTTCAGCTTCCAGTTGTGACCCCTTGTCCCTGTGTCCCCTCTCTGGAACATCCTATCTCTGTCCACCTTGTCTATTCCCCGCAGTATCTTGTATGTCGTTATCATGTCTCCCCTGACCCTTCTGTCCTCCAGTGTCGTCAGTCCGATTTCCTTTAACCTTTCCTCGTACGACATTCCCTTGAGCTCTGGGACTAGCCTTGTTGCAAACCTTTGTACTTTCTCTAACTTCTTGACGTGCTTGACCAGGTGTGGGTTCCAGACTGGTGCTGCATACTCCAGTATGGGCCTAACATACACAGTGTACAGTGTCTTGAACGATTCCTTATTAAGGTATCGGAACGCTATTCTCAGGTTTGCCAGGCGCCCGTATGCTGCAGCGGTTATTTGGTTGATGTGTGCCTCCGGTGATGTGCTCGGTGTTATGGTCACCCCAAGGTCTTTCTCCCTGAGTGAGGTCTGTAGTCTTTGTCCACCTAGCCTATACTCTGTCTGCGGTCTTCTTTGCCCCTCCCCAATCTTCATGACTTTGCATTTGGCTGGATTGAATTCGAGAAGCCAGTTACTGGACCACATGTCCAGCCTCTCCAGGTCTCTTTGCAGTCCTGCCTCATCCTCGTCCGATTTAATTCTTCTCATCAACTTCACGTCATCTGCGAACAGGGACACTTCAGAGTCTATTCCTTCCATCATGTCGTTCACATATATCAAAAATAGCACTGGTCCTAGAACTGACCCCTGTGGGACCCCGCTCCTAACAGGCGCCCACTGTGATACCTCTTCACGTACCATGACTCGTTGCTGCCTCCCTGTCAGGTATTCCCTTATCCATTGCAGTGCCCTTCCTTTTACGTGTGCCTGATCCTCCAGCTTCTGCACTAATCTCTTGTGGGGAACTGTGTCAAAGGCCTTCCTGCAGTCTAGGAAAACGCAATCTACCCAACCCTCTCTCTCATCTCTTACTTCTGTTACCTTGTCATAAAACTCCAGGAGGTTTGTGATACAAGATTTGCCTTCCATGAACCCATGCTGGTTTTCATTTATAATCTTGTTCCTTTCCAGGTGTTCGACCACTCTCCTCCTGATAATCTTCTCCATGACTTTGCACACAATACATGTCAGAGACACAGGTCTGTAGTTTAGTGCCTCGTTTCTGTTTCCTTTCTTAAATATGGGGACTACATTAGCTGTCTTCCATTTCTCAGGTAGTTGCCCAGTTTCAAGGGATGTGTTGAAGATTGTGGTTAGAGGCACACACAGCATCTCTGCTCCTTCTCTAAGGACCCATGGGGAGATGTTGTCCGGTCCCATCGCCTTTGAGGTGTCAAGGTCACTTAAGAGCTTCTTCACCTCTTCCTCAGTTGTTCGTATGTCATCCAACACTTGTTGGTATATTCCCTCTTGATGTTCCCTTCTGTTCTGTCTTCCCACAGCCCTTCCTGTCTCTACTGTAAAAACTTCCTTAAATCTCCTGTTCAGCTCCTCACATACCTCCTGATCATTTCTTGTGAGTTCTCCACCTTCTGTCCTTAATCTGATCACCTGGTCTTTGACTGTTGTCTTCCTCCTGATGTGGCTATACAACAGTTTCGGGTCTGTCTTGATTTTCGATGCTATGTCATTTTCATACTGTCGCTGGGCCTCCCTCCTTACCTGTGCGTACTCATTCCTGGCTCTGCGACTGATCTCCCTATTTTCGTGTGTTCTCTGCCTTCTGTACTTTTTCCATTCTCTATTGCACTTTGTTTTTGCCTCCTTACACCGTCGGGTGAACCAGGGGCTTGTTCTGGTCTTCCCGTTGTTACTGTTGCCCTTGGGAATGAACCTTTCCACTGCCTCCTTGCATTTTGTTGCTACATATTCCATCATTTCATTTACTGGCTTTCCTGCCAGTTCTCTGTCCCACTGGACCTCCCGCAGGAAGTTCTTCAACCCTATGTAGTCCCCTCTTTTATAGTCAGGCTTTTCCCATTCTACTCCTGTTATTCTCTCCACTTGCAGCTCTACTATGTATTCAAAGCACAGAACCACGTGGTCGCTAGCTCCTAGGGGACTCTCATACTTGATGTCCTCAATGTCTGAGTGTGTGTATGTGTGTGTGTGTGTGTGTGTGTGTGTGTGTGTGTGTGTGTGTGTGTGTGTTTGTGTGTGTATAGGTGTGTGTGTGAGTGTGTGTGTGTGTGTGTGTGTGTGTGTGTGTGTAGTGTGTGTAGTGTGTTTGTGTAGTGCGTGTATAGTGTGTGTGTATAGTGTGTGTGTATAGTGTGTGTGTGTGTGTGTGTAGTGTGTGTATTGTGTGTGTGTGTGTGTGTGTGTGTGTGTGTGTGTGTGTGTGTGTGTGTGTGTGTGTGTGTAGTGTGTGTGTGTGTGTGTGTATAGTGTGTGTGTGTGTGTATAGTGTGTGTGTGTGTGTGTATAGTGTGTGTTTGTGTGTGTAGTGTGTATAGTGTGTGTGTGTGTGTGTATAGTGTGTGTGTGTGTGTGTGAATAGTGTGTGTAGTGTGTGTATAGTGTGTGTTTGTGTGTGTATAGTGTGTGTTTGTGTGTGTAGTGTGTATAGTGTGTGTGTGTGTGTGTTGAGTGTGTGTGTGTGTGTGTGTGTGTGTGTGTGTGTGTGTGTGTGTGGTGTGTGTGTGGTGTGTGTATAGTGTGTATATAGTGTGTGTATAGTGTGTGTGTATAGTGTGTGTGTATGTGTGTGTAGTGTGTGTGTGTGTGTAATGTGTGTGTAGGTGTGTGTGTGTGTGTGTACACTCACCTAGTTCACCTAGTTGAGGTTGCAGGGGTCGAGTCCAAGCTCCTGGCCCCGCCTCTTCACTGGTCGCTACTAGGTCACTCTCCCTGAACCATGAGCTTTATCGTACCTCTGCTTAAAGCTATGTATGGATCCTGACTCCACTACATCGCTTCCCAAACTATTCCACTTCCTGACTACTCTGTGGCTGAAGAAATACTTCCTAACATCCCTTTGATTCATCTGTGTCTTCAACTTCCAACTGTGTCCCCTTGTTACTGTGTCCAGTCTCTGGAACATCCTGTCTTTGTCCACCTTGTCAATTCCTCTCAGTATTTTGTAAGTCGTTATCATGTCCCCCCTCTCTCTCCTGTCCTCCAGTGTCGTCAGGCTGATTTCCCTTAACCTCTCCTCATAGGACATACCTCTTAGCTCTGGGACTAGTCTTGTTGCAAACCTTTGCACTTTCTCTAGTTTCTTTACATGCTTGGCTAGGTGTGGGTTCCAAACTGGTGCCGCATACTCCAATATGGGCCTAACGTACACGGTGTACAGGGTCCTGAACGATTCCTTATTAAGATGTCGGAATGCTGTTCTGAGGTTTGCCAGGCGCCCATATGCTGCAGCAGTTATTTGGTTGATGTGCGCTTCAGGAGATGTGCCTGGTGTTATACTCACCCCAAGATCTTTTTCCTTGAGTGATGTTTGTAGTCTCTGACCCTCTAGACTGTACTCCATCTGCGGTCTTCTTTGCCCTTCCCCAATCCTCATGACTTTGCACTTGATGGGATTGAACTCCAGGAGCCAGTTGCTGGACCAGGTCTGCAGCCTGTCCAGATCCCTTTGTATTTCTGCCTGGTCTTCGATCGAATGAACTCTTCTCATCAACTTCACGTCATCTGCAAACAGTGACACCTCGGAGTTTATTCCTTCCGTCATGTCGTTCACAAATACCAGAAACAGCACTGGTCCTAGGACTGACCCCTGTGGGACCCCACTGGTCACAGGTGCCCACTCTGACACCTCGCCTCGTACCATTACTCGCTGCTGTCTTCCTGACAAGTATTCCCTGATCCATTGCAGTGCCTTCCCTGTTATTCCTGCTTGGTCCTCCAGTTTTTGCACTAATCTCTTGTGTGGTGCTGTGTCAAACGCCTTCTTGCAGTCTAAGAAAATGCAATCCACCCACCCCTCTCTCTCTTGTCTTACTGCTGTCACCATGTCATAGAACTCCAGTAGGTTTGTGACACAGGATTTCCCGTCTCTGAAACCATGTTGTCTGCTCGTGATGAGATCATTCCTTTCTAGATGTTCCACCATTCTTCTCCTGACAATCTTTTCCATGATTTTGCATGCTATACATGTCAGTGACACTGGTCTGTAGTTTAGTGCTTCATGTCTGTCTCCCTTTTTAAAGATTGGTGCCACATTTGCTGTCTTCCATGCCTCAGGCAATCTCCCTGTTTCGATAGATGTATTGAATATTGTTGTTAGGGGTACACATAGCGCCTCTGCTCCCTCTCTCAGGACCCATGGAGAGATGTTATCTGGCCCCATTGCCTTTGAGGTATCTAGCTCACTCAGAAGCCTCTTCACTTCTTCCTCGGTTGTGTGTACTGTGTCCAGCACATGGTGGTGTACCCCACCTCTCCGTCTTTCTGGAGCCCCTTCTGTCTCCTCTGTGAACACTTCTTTGAATCTCTTGTTGAGTTCCTCACATACTTCACTGTCATTTCTTGTTGTCTCTCCTCCTTCCTTCCTTAGCCTGATTACCTGGTCTTTGACGGTTGTTTTCTTCCTGTGTGTGTGTGTGTGTGTGTGTGTGTGTGTGTGTGTGTGTGTGTGTGTGTGTGTGTGTATAGTGTGTGTGTGTGTGTGTGTGTGTGTGTGTGTTTGTGTGTGTGTGTGTGTTTGTGTGTGTATATAGTGTTTGTAGTGTGTGTGTGTGTGTGTGTGTGTGTGTGTGTATAGTGTTTGTATAGTGTGTGTGTGTGTAGTGTAGCTGCGTTTTTCTGGACAGTTAATATTTTTCATCTGATTTTCGAAAGGGGATACTAAGAAAAACATTTAAGACTCCCTCGCTGTACAAGCACTCTTATACCGCAGCTCTCCCTCTACAAACACCATTTTCAGTACATTCCTCCACGAGCTTGTCATCTGAAATAGCTTTTGAAGTCAAATAGAAATCGCTTTCCTTTTCAACTTTTGAGTAGCTTCTCGTCCCACAAGTTGTGTATGCCCCTCTACTTCACCACTCTCGTACTACTCTCACCCTCACCAGTATCGTCTCTCAGTCTCTCACCACTACCTCCACTCTCCTACTTCCTCCACTACACACACTCCATCCACTTCCCTCCTTACCCATTCAGATTGGCATTTCGTATCGCAGACCTCATCAATTGAGACTACCCTGCCCTCTGTCAGACCTGGTCTGAGTAGAAGTGTTAAATAGCTCTCATTCTCTCGCCAGCTCTTGAGCTGTCCAGAGTTCAGCTAACTTAGTCTCGCTCTTTCTCTCTCTCATGCACCATGTATTAGCATGGGTTTCATATGCTGTGAACTCATCTCCCAGAATAAACCTACAGCTCGGCAGCCAGCCTCTCTCTCAACTAATTTCCTAGTGTGGCCTTGAATGTTGCAATCACCAATCATCGTCATGCGGGTTACCAACATTAAACAACCATACACATCTGGTACTGTATTAACCCTACTTATTTCACATTGCATTCTCTTAGAAAAAAAACTGAACCGATCTACATACCAGCATGAAAATGAAACATGTGCAACATCTGGATATCTTCATTGTAGACGTTTCGCTATCCAGTGGCTTTATCATTACACATTCAAGGAAGGCAGTAGCACTATATACAAAAGACGAGGCAATCAGTCCCTCAGCCTTGGAGTTTGTGAAGAGCACCGTAGTTGCGAGTCGTGAAGAAGTTATAGAGAAATCGAATTCCCCTTGGAATGCTCTACTAATCTTTGTCCCCAAGATACAGAACATGATATCCTGTAATCGATGACAGGAAGCTCAATGTCTGCCTGATTCCGGATCGTTTTCTTTTGAATGTTCTCTACAATTTGTTCCAGACCATTGGTAAAAACGATCTTTTTGACCCTTGTAATATGACAGATTCTGACAAATTATGCTTAAGGACCAGAGCAAAGAGTTCACCGCATTTTCTATGACCACAGATCATTATCAGTTCCACACAATACCTTTTTGATTACAATTCATTCCGATTACATTCTCGCTACTCATAGCAACCATATTTCACAGCCTTATAGCTAATATCCCTAAGGTCTACGTAATCTCATTTTAATGTCTCAGGACACCTTAACATCTCGATCAACTTGAAAGAGTACTAAGTAAACTCGTTGTCAAGCTCAAGAAGTCTCAGTTTCTGAAGAATGAGGCTAAGTTTGTGTGTCACATAGTGACGCAGGTTGGCATCAAACTATGTCATTCAGAAGATGTCTAAACCTACAATTGCAAACATAATTCGTTTTGTCAGTCTAGGTAGAGTCTATCGTACATTCATTGCCAACAAGTTGAGGTGTGGTTTAGCAATAACTTTTTGTGGTTTCATTAAAAGGCACTGAGTCCAGATATATTGTTGAGAGGAATGCAACACTGGTGAGTACGGCTTGCTCTCGCCTTTCCATAGAGTGCTTAAAAATTTTCCAGTACACTTGGAGAGAAGCTCTTTGCATTTTAGGCACTCGGAAACATTCCAGCCAACAGACTTCTCATTTGCAGAGAATTACGGTGTAACAAATAAGTCTTAAACACAGTAATATATTTGTATTACTTTCCCAGGCTTCTTGTAGCAAGAGAGATTCATTGACAAGACCTATTTGGCTAAAAAAGACCAACGTACTCCAGCGTTGTGGGTGTCCACGCGTTCTCAGTTGGTAATTAGTGGTGTTAGTGGGGGCCATGGTGCCAGGGATGTGAACAACCACAAGAATTGCTGCGACCACCAGAGAACGTGTTATGGTGGTGAAGGTAGACACACCGTGGAAACCATCTCAGTTTGTGTTGTGGGGATGGGGGTATTTTTAATTAAAAATTGAACACGTCAGCATTGTACTGCTACTCTTTTCTACAAAACAGTTACACAATGGGAAGAAACTTATGTTTCTCTGTCACATTCCATTATACAGGATGGAACTGAGGAGAGTCTAGAGAGGGAGGAGGGAAAAAAAAGAGAGATTGTAAAGATCAAGCTCCAGCTAATGGGCCTCTTCTTATAGGCATTCGTCTACTGTGATGACCGAGGCTTATGCTGAGTTGTATTACATACACATGTTAGAGTAATGCAATACAATCACAATACAGGAGAAACCACATGGTAATGGAATTTTTTAGCCCATGACACATCATATCTATTTGTCAAATTGTGCAGGATGAATGGTTATGTCGCTTGTATGATGTGTGTGACCTTAGAGAAGCCCAGATGACTGATCTCACTACCCTCCTGCAATCCTATTCTCACATTTTCTGTTTGGAAAATGTGCACTCTTGGTTCCCTTGACGTCGATGTGGGGTCTACTAAACCTAATAAACCAGTATATTCTAAACCCTTTCATTTAGCAGACTGCTGACCATTGATTCATATTGATATTTAAAATATACCTCATTTACCTGTGACTAGTTAATGGTCCGAATCGGACAAACGTCGTCGTAAGTTTCTCACTCTTATGTATTTCTGTATTGTTCCACTCACGGTATTGTGTCTTTTTATTCTTTTCCTTCATTTCTTTTTCAGTGTTAGTCGGTGATCCTCCTGTATGCAAATGATGCAAACTCTTCCATCCAACAAATCACAGTAGGAGTCCCACAAGGAAGCGTCCTTGGACCACTCCTCTTTCTCATCTACATCAATGATCTACCGAATGCATCACAGCTACTCAAACCCATATTATTTGCAGATGACACTACATATGTCTTTTCCCACCCAAACACAGTCATACTAGCAAACACAGTCAATGCTGAATTACAGAAAATATCTGCCTGGATGATGACTAACAAACTTACCCTGAACACTGATAAAACCTATTTCATTCAGTTTGGAAACAAAGCTGCAAATGATCCAATTAACATAACGCTAAATGGATCATCAGTCACAAGACTCACAGAGGGAAAATTCCTAGGTATCCACCTTGACAGTAGCCTTAAGTTCCGGACACACATACAACAAATCACCAAGAAAATCTCTAAGACTGTAAGCAAACTATCAAAGATAAGATACTGACGTTCCACAATCAGCTCTCCTGGCACTGTACCATTCACTCATATACCCTTATCTTACATATGGAATTTGTTCATGGGGATCAACAACATCCAATCACCTAAAACCCCTAATAACCCAGCAAAAGGCAGCAGTAAGAATAATAACAAATTCCCACTCCCGACAGCATACTCCACCAATTTTCAGAAGTCTGAATCTGCTCACCATTAAGAACATCCATACTTATTCATGTGCCTACTACATACACAGAACAATACACCCAAATATAAACCCTCCACTCAAACTTCTCCTCACCAACTTAAACAGGACACATGACCACAACACAAGACACAGATCTCTTTTTGATATACCTTGTGTCTATATCACACTGTGTAACAACTCTATGCACATAAAGGGCCCTAAAATATGGAATTCCTTACTAGAAGATATTAAAGTAACTCAGTCTGAAAATCAATTTAAGACTCTTCTCAAAAGCCACTTAATCACCCTAGACTAAATGCTAAATACTCAGCACACATTTACTCACCTATGTACTCCCACATCATAACTGAAACAATCACGCTGAACCTTTTATCCATTGTTGACACGAATATAACTGAATAATTGTTTTCTCAAAAAGTATATTCGAATATAAATATATCTTTGTATTATACAAATTTTGATTCATTCATAATTAATATTCTACTGTACAACTATGAAATAATTATTATCCTACTGTACAACTATGATATACTCCTCAGTGTTAAGTAGACTGAGCCAATAATGTTAAGTTGCCCCATAATGCCTAGGCATAATAGAGGCTCTCTTTGCATTGCAACCCACTATTGTAAATATAAAATCTCAATGTACTGTTTGCAAACACATAAAATAAATAAATAAATAAATAAATAAATAAATAATGATAGATTTCTACAAGCGGCTGTTAACTTGGATTTAGCATAATTGAAGAAATATTTAGTTTCTTGCAGTACTCTCTGAGTTTTTCTGTTCTCTTTGTGCTTCTGTCTGGAATACAAGATTATGTTTATCTTCTATCTCGGGAATATCTTAAGATTATCTTCCCAGGGGTTCAAGTATACTCTCCGAGGTGTTTTACTAGTATACTCTCCCAGGTGTTTTACTAGTATACTCTCCCAGGTGTTTTACTAGTATACTCTCCCAGGTGTTTTACTAGTATACTCTCCCAGGTGTTTTACTAGTATACTCTCCCAGGTGTTTTACTAGTATACTCTCCCAGGTGTTTTACTAGTATACTCTCCCAGGTGTTTTACTAGTATACTCTCCCAGGTGTTTTACTAGTATACTCTCCCAGGTGTTTTACTAGTATACTCTCCCAGGTGTTTTACTAGTATACTCTCCCAGGTGTTTTACTAGTATACTCTCCCAGGTGTTTTACTAGTATACTCTCCCAGGTGTTTTACTAGTATACTCTCCCAGGTGTTTTACTAGTATACTCTCCCAGGTGTTTTACTAGTATACTCCCAGGTGTTCTAGTATAGCCTCCCAGGTGTTCTAGTATACTCTCCAGGTATTCTATAGTCTCCCAGGTGTTCTAGTATACTCTCTCAGGTGTTTTATTATAGGCTCCGAGGTGTTCTTCTGTACCATCACCTACGCTCTCTCTATATATCTGATCTTCTTCTGGGTTTCCTCAGTAGTACGTGCTTTATACATACTTTGTATGCTTCTATATTCAGCTTCTCTAGGCACTGGTGGGGATTTAGGGTGCTCATGTCTGATTCCTAGGATATGTCTGATAGCTCTTGGTTTATTTTTCCCCAGTCAATTCTATGGTTGTTAAAATTAAACGTACTGAATATTTGCAAATATGAAGCAGAAATTACCATTTAGGATGTTTTAGTCTTACTTTGTGTTTAACTAGTACCACTGGTGGTGTACTACCTGGTATGGCCCCTGGTGTACATACCCCTGGTTTCTCCAGTACTGACTTTGCATTTGCTTGTTCATTCGGCCCTGATGGGCTGATACCTGGTTTGGTATGTCCCATTGTGCTACCCATCTGCCCCCTCTGTACCATTCCGCTTTTTTTTTTTTGTCTTTCTTTTTTCCGATTATTTCTCTTTGTCTAAAAAAGATTGCTGTTCATTTTCCCTTTTCCGGCTTTCTCTGTAGCGCCGCGTTCCTTTTATATGATGGTCTGGGCAGCTCAGGTCATAACATTCTCTGGACTGTGTTGAAGCTTTGCACATCACTGGCTGGAAGTGCCTGCTGCACTCTTTGTCAAAGCGACACTTTCCCTTTCTCAACAAGTTGGCACATTTTCTGTTGTGTTCATTCCAGCAAGCTCTGCCATATAAGCACATACCTTCTGTATAGTATCTGCAAATGTTCTGACTGCCTATATTTACTGATTTTGTGTCTTTCCCAAATTCTGCCACCTGATCTGAGTTCTCTTGTTCTCTTTCATCTAGGCGTATTTTTTCCCTTTTTTTCATTTTCGTTTGTCCCTGCTCCAGCTATCGCTTCCTCCCTTTCCCTTTTCTCTATGTTATGTACCCATGTTTTGTTCTTTTCCGACTTGCTCTGAATGACGTTCTCCACTCTTATTTTCATTCCTTGGTTTTAACCTTTATCTGCGCTTTCCCCAGTTTCTTGCTCCTTACCCCCTGTTTTCCACTCTTTGTTTTCAACTCCTTAGAAACTTTCTTACACTTTCTGTTTTTTTTCACTTTTCAGTACCTCTCTTATGCCCGACCAGTTTTCCATCTCACTGGGGCAAATCCAGAATCGACTTTCTTGCTTCAGGTCAGTTCTCACGGTTGCATGAAGCTTTGTACATGACGTAAGTGTTGTTTTACCACATATTTCACAATCAATGCCCCTAATATGACCCCAAATTTTTTTCACATAAACACTAGACCTTATTTCTGGTGTTCTAGTATACTCTTGCAGGTGTTCTAGTATACTCTCCCAAGTGTTCGAGTATACTCTCCCAGATGTTCAAGTGTACTCTGCCAAGTGTTCTAGTACAGTCTCCCAGGTGTTCTAGTACAGTCTCCCTGGTGTTCTAGTACAGTCTCCCAGGTGTTCTAGTACAGTCTCCCTGGTGTTCTAGTACAGTCTCCCAGGTGTTCTAGTACAGTCTCCCTGGTGTTCTAGTACAGTCTCCCAGGTGTTGTAGTACAGTCTCCCAGGTGTTCTAGTACAGTCTCCCTGGTGTTCTAGTACAGTCTCCCAGGTGTTCTAGTACAGTCTCCCTGGTGTTCTAGTACAGTCTCCCAGGTGTTCTAGTACAGTCTCCCAGGTGTTCTTGTACAGTTTCCCTTGTGTTCTAGTACAGTCTCCCAGGTGTTCTAGTACAGTCTCCCTGGTGTTCTAGTACAGTCTCCCTGGTGTTCTAGTACAGTCTCCCAGGTGTTCTAGTACAGTCTCCCAGGTGTTCTAGTACAGTCTCCCAGGTGTTCTAGTACAGTTTCCCTGGTGTTCTAGTACAGTCTCCCAGGTGTTCTAGTACAGTCTCCCAGGTGTTCTAGTACAGTCTCCCTGGTGTTCTAGTACAGTCTCCCAGGTGTTCTAGTACAGTCTCCCAGGTGTTCTTGTACAGTCTCCCTGGTGTTCTAGTACAGTCTCCCAGGTGTTCTAGTACAGTTTCCCTGGTGTTCTAGTACAGTCTCCCAGGTGTTCTAGTACAGTCTCCCTGGTGTTCTAGTACAGTCTCCCTGGTGTTCTAGTACAGTCTCCCAGGTGTTCTAGTACAGTCCCCCTGGTGTTCTAGTACAGTCTCCCTGGTGTTCTAGTACAGTCTCCCTGGTGTTCTAGTACAGTCTCCCAGGTGTTCTTGTACAGTCTCCCTGGTGTTCTAGTACAGTCTCCCAGGTGTTCTAGTACAGTCTCCCAGGTGTTCTAGTACAGTTTCCCTGGTGTTCTAGTACAGTCTCCCTGGTGTTCTAGTACAGTCTCCCTGGTGTTCTAGTACAGTCTCCCAGGTGTTCTAGTACAGTCTCCCTGGTGTTCTAGTACAGTCTCCCTGGTGTTCTAGTACAGTCTCCCTGGTGTTCTAGTACAGTCTCCCAGGTGTTCTAGTACAGTCTCCCTGGTGTTCTAGTACAGTCTCCCAGGTGTTCTAGTACAGTCTCCCTGGTGTTCTAGTACAGTCTCCCTGGTGTTCTAGTACAGTCTCCCTGGTGTTCTAGTACAGTCTCCCAGGTGTTCTGGTACAGTCTCCCAGGTGTTGTAGTACAGTCTCCCAGGTGTTCTAGTACAGTCTCCCTGGTGTTCTAGTACAGTCTCCCTGGTGTTCTAGTACAGTCTCCCTGGTGTTCTAGTACAGTCTCCCAGGTGTTCTGGTACAGTCTCCCTGGTGTTCTAGTACAGTCCCCCTGGTGTTCTAGTACAGTCTCCCAGGTGTTCTGGTACAGTCTCCCTGGTGTTCTAGTACAGTCTCCCTGGTGTTCTAGTACAGTCTCCCAGGTGTTCTGGTACAGTCTCCCAGGTGTTGTAGTACAATCTTCCAGGTGTTGTAGTACAATCACCCAGGTGTTCTGGTACAGTCTCCCAGGTGTTGTAGTACAATCTTCCAGGTGTTCTAGTACAATCACCCAGGTGTTCTAGTACAGTCTCCCAGGTGTTCTAGTACAGTCTCCCAGGTGTTCTAGTACAGTCTCCCAGGTGTTCTGGTACAGTCTCCCAGGTGTTCTGGTACAGTCTCCCAGGTGTTCTGGTACACTCCAAGGTGTTCTGGTACAGTCTCCCAGGTGTTCTGGTACAGTCTCCCAGGTGTTCTGGTACAGTCTCCCAGGTGTTCTGGTACAGTCTCCCAGGTGTTCTGGTACAGTCTCCCAGGTGTTCTGGTACAGTCTCCCAGGTGTTCTGGTACAGTCTCCCAGGTGTTCTGGTACAGTCTCGCAGGTGTTCTGGTACACTCCAAGGTGTTCTGGTACAGTCTCCCTGGTGTTCTAGTACAGTCTCCCAGGTGTTCTGGTACAGTCTCCCAGGTGTTCTAGTGCAATCACCCAGGTGTTCTGGTACAGTCTCCCAGGTGTTCTGGTACAGTCTCCCAGGTGTTCTGGTACAGTCTCCCAAGTGTTCTGGTACAGTCTCCCAAGTGTTCTGGTACAGTCTCCCAGGTGTTGTAGTACAATCTCCCAGGTGTTCTAGTGCAATCACCCATGTGTTCTGGTACAGTCTCCCAGGTGTTCTGGTACAGTCTCCCAGGTGTTCTGGTACAGTCTTCCAGGTGTTCTGGTACAGTCTCTCATGTGTTCTGGTACAGTCTCCCAGGTGTTCTGGTAGTCTCTCATGTGTTCTGGTACAGTCTTCCAGGTGTTCTGGTACAGTCTCTCATGTGTTCTGGTACAGTCTCCCAGGTGTTCTGGTACACTCTCAGGTGTTCTGGTACAGTCTCCCAGGTGTTCTGGTTCAGTCTCCCAGGTGTTCTGGTACAGTCTCCCAGGTGTTCTGGTACAGTCTCCCAGGTGTTCTGGTACAGTCTCCCAGGTGTTCTGGTACACTCCAAGGTGTTCTGGTACAGTCTCCCTGGTGTTCTAGTACAGTCTCCCAGGTGTTCTGGTACAGTCTCCCAGGTGTTCTAGTGCAATCACCCAGGTGTTCTGGTACAGTCTCCCAGGTGTTCTGGTACAGTCTCCCAGGTGTTCTGGTACAGTCTCCCAAGTGTTCTGGTACAGTCTCCCAAGTGTTCTGGTACAGTCTCCCAGCTGTTGTAGTACAATCTTCTAGGTGTTCTAGTGCAATCACCCAGGTGTTCTGGTACAGTCTTCCAGGTGTTCTGGTACAGTCTCCCAGGTGTTCTGGTACAGTCTCCCAGGTGTTCTGGTACAGTCTCCCAGGTGTTCTGGTACAGTCTCCCAGGTGTTCTGGTACAGTCTCCCAGGTGTTGTAGTACAATCTCCCAGGTGTTCTAGTGCAATCACCCAGGTGTTCTGGTACAGTCTCCCAGGTGTTCTGGTACAGTCTCCCAGGTGTTCTGGTACAGTCTTCCAGGTGTTCTGGTACAGTCTCCCAGGTGTTCTGGTAGTCTCTCAGGTGTTCTGGTACAGTCTCCCAGGTGTTCTGGTAGTCTCTCAGGTGTTCTGGTACAGTCTCCCAGGTGTTGTAGTACAATCTTCCAGGTGTTGTAGTACAATCACCCAGGTGTTCTGGTACAGTCTCCC
The DNA here is from genome assembly GCF_038502225.1 of Cherax quadricarinatus. Lineage (NCBI taxonomy): Eukaryota > Metazoa > Arthropoda > Malacostraca > Decapoda > Parastacidae > Cherax > Cherax quadricarinatus. The sequence goes on from NC_091329.1 coordinate 19,800,818, forward strand.
AGGTGTTGTAGTACAATCTTCCAGGTGTTCTAGTACAATCACCCAGGTGTTCTAGTACAGTCTCCCAGGTGTTCTAGTACAGTCTCCCAGGTGTTCTAGTACAGTCTCCCAGGTGTTCTGGTACAGTCTCCCAGGTGTTCTGGTACAGTCTCCCAGGTGTTCTGGTACACTCCAAGGTGTTCTGGTACAGTCTCCCAGGTGTTCTGGTACAGTCTCCCAGGTGTTCTGGTACAGTCTCCCAGGTGTTCTGGTACAGTCTCCCAGGTGTTCTGGTACAGTCTCCCAGGTGTTCTGGTACACTCCAAGGTGTTCTGGTACAGTCTCCCAGGTGTTCTGGTACAGTCTCCCAGGTGTTCTGGTACAGTCTCCCAGGTGTTCTGGTACACTCCAAGGTGTTCTGGTACAGTCTCCCTGGTGTTCTAGTACAGTCTCCCAGGTGTTCTGGTACAGTCTCCCAGGTGTTCTAGTGCAATCACCCAGGTGTTCTGGTACAGTCTCCCAGGTGTTCTGGTACAGTCTCCCAGGTGTTCTGGTACAGTCTCCCAAGTGTTCTGGTACAGTCTCCCAGCTGTTGTAGTACAATCTTCTAGGTGTTCTAGTGCAATCACCCAGGTGTTCTGGTACAGTCTTCCAGGTGTTCTGGTACAGTCTCCCAGGTGTTCTGGTACAGTCTCCCAGGTGTTCTGGTACAGTCTCCCAGGTGTTCTGGTACAGTCTCCCAGGTGTTCTGGTACAGTCTCCCAGGTGTTGTAGTACAATCTCCCAGGTGTTCTAGTGCAATCACCCAGGTGTTCTGGTACAGTCTCCCAGGTGTTCTGGTACAGTCTCCCAGGTGTTCTGGTACAGTCTTCCAGGTGTTCTGGTACAGTCTCCCAGGTGTTCTGGTAGTCTCTCAGGTGTTCTGGTACAGTCTCCCAGGTGTTCTGGTAGTCTCTCAGGTGTTCTGGTACAGTCTCCCAGGTGTTGTAGTACAATCTTCCAGGTGTTGTAGTACAATCACCCAGGTGTTCTGGTACAGTCTCCCAGGTGTTGTAGTACAATCTTCCAGGTGTTCTAGTACAATCACCCAGGTGTTCTAGTACAGTCTCCCAGGTGTTCTAGTACAGTCTCCCAGGTGTTCTAGTACAGTCTCCCAGGTGTTCTGGTACAGTCTCCCAGGTGTTCTGGTACAGTCTCCCAGGTGTTCTGGTACACTCCAAGGTGTTCTGGTACAGTCTCCCAGGTGTTCTGGTACAGTCTCCCAGGTGTTCTGGTACAGTCTCCCAGGTGTTCTGGTACAGTCTCCCAGGTGTTCTGGTACACTCCAAGGTGTTCTGGTACAGTCTCCCAGGTGTTCTGGTACAGTCTCGCAGGTGTTCTGGTACACTCCAAGGTGTTCTGGTACAGTCTCCCTGGTGTTCTAGTACAGTCTCCCAGGTGTTCTGGTACAGTCTCCCAGGTGTTCTAGTGCAATCACCCAGGTGTTCTGGTACAGTCTCCCAGGTGTTCTGGTACAGTCTCCCAGGTGTTCTGGTACAGTCTCCCAAGTGTTCTGGTACAGTCTCCCAAGTGTTCTGGTACAGTCTCCCAGGTGTTGTAGTACAATCTCCCAGGTGTTCTAGTGCAATCACCCAGGTGTTCTGGTACAGTCTCCCAGGTGTTCTGGTACAGTCTCCCAGGTGTTCTGGTACAGTCTCCCAGGTGTTCTGGTACAGTCTCCCAGGTGTTGTAGTACAATCTCCCAGGTGTTCTAGTGCAATCACCCAGGTGTTCTGGTACAGTCTCCCAGGTGTTCTGGTACAGTCTCCCAGGTGTTCTGGTACAGTCTTCCAGGTGTTCTGGTACAGTCTCTCATGTGTTCTGGTACAGTCTCCCAGGTGTTCTGGTAGTCTCTCAGGTGTTCTGGTACAGTCTTCCAGGTGTTCTGGTACAGTCTCTCATGTGTTCTGGTACAGTCTCCCAGGTGTTCTGGTACACTCTCAGGTGTTCTGGTACAGTCTCCCAGGTGTTCTGGTTCAGTCTCCCAGGTGTTCTGGTACAGTCTCCCAGGTGTTCTGGTACAGTCTCCCAGGTGTTCTGGTACAGTCTCCCAGGTGTTCTGGTACACTCCAAGGTGTTCTGGTACAGTCTCCCTGGTGTTCTAGTACAGTCTCCCAGGTGTTCTGGTACAGTCTCCCAGGTGTTCTAGTGCAATCACCCAGGTGTTCTGGTACAGTCTCCCAGGTGTTCTGGTACAGTCTCCCAGGTGTTCTGGTACAGTCTCCCAAGTGTTCTGGTACAGTCTCCCAAGTGTTCTGGTACAGTCTCCCAGCTGTTGTAGTACAATCTTCTAGGTGTTCTAGTGCAATCACCCAGGTGTTCTGGTACAGTCTTCCAGGTGTTCTGGTACAGTCTCCCAGGTGTTCTGGTACAGTCTCCCAGGTGTTCTGGTACAGTCTCCCAGGTGTTCTGGTACAGTCTCCCAGGTGTTCTGGTACAGTCTCCCAGGTGTTGTAGTACAATCTCCCAGGTGTTCTAGTGCAATCACCCAGGTGTTCTGGTACAGTCTCCCAGGTGTTCTGGTACAGTCTCCCAGGTGTTCTGGTACAGTCTTCCAGGTGTTCTGGTACAGTCTCCCAGGTGTTCTGGTAGTCTCTCAGGTGTTCTGGTACAGTCTCCCAGGTGTTCTGGTAGTCTCTCAGGTGTTCTGGTACAGTCTTCCAAATGTTCTGGTACAGTCTCTCATGTGTTCTGGTACAGTCTCCCAGGTGTTCTGGTAGTCTCTCAGGTGTTCTGGTACAGTCTCTCAGATATACTAGTACAGTCTCCCAGGTGTTCTGGTACAGTCTCCCAGGTATTCTACTGGTGTTGTTGGTATAATTTATGTCATAATATTAGAGTATGTTTGTCAGTTATTCTAGTCAGAGACTTGAAAGTCTCCCGCCAATCTTTTCTCTAAAAATGGTAACACATTTTATGTACACTCGTGTGTGTGAAAGCACATGAATATGTATGTGCCAGTGTGCACTTGCACGCTGGCACATACAAGGTATACAGGTCTAGCTGACAGTGACACTACTTCAGTTCCTTTTTATGTAAAGCATTTCGGGCAAATTAGGTCAGTTTTGTCCCAGGCTGCGACCCACACCAGTCGACTAACACCCAGGTAATTATTTTACTGATAGGTGAACAGGAACAGCAGGTGCCTTAATGGAACACCACCTTATGTTTCCACCTGTACAGGGGATCGAACCACGGACCTCAGTTTATGAGCTGAGTGCACTAGTAATCGAGCCATGGGACACCGTTAAACTGTAAGACGAAGGGAAAAAGCTTTGCCGTCACAGTAACTAAATCCGACTTTAGCTAATAATTAGCATTTGAAAGCTAACTTTTACCGAGCGTTTCTTCTTGAAGACAATTGGGTAAAAGATTCATTATTATATAGAAAACCTAAAGTACACAGCATGAAGAATTTTATCAGTTATTCAAAAAAAGTCATAAATTTGGTATATACATTTTTACACATAAAAATGAGTATGACAATAGTTCCCCTCGACCACAGGAGCAACAGCTGGCAGAGCTGGTCGATAATGACAAGAAATGAACTGTTGACCGTTGCAGTACTTAAGCTGGAACATGTCTTTTTTGGTAAAGCGGGAAGCTTGTGCTTCCCGCTTTACCAAAAAAAAAAATTAAGAATTAGTAGCAGAGGAGCAAGTTATGTTCCCGGAACAGTTTACCGCTGCAGGTGCTTGTCTCCTGCTCAACCTCCGTCACAACGCAGCAAAAACACAACATAAGAGAGAGAGTTGTCACAAGAAAAAAGGTTAACGGTCACCCACCTTCGTGTGCTGACATCTAAGTGTAAACGGAAGTGTGAACAGCAACTTACTTCTACTCAGAATGATACACACGTAACCTTTGATATACCTTTTATGAGTTCCCAGAGGTTTTTCTACTCCCGGAGCCCGGCCTTGGGCCAGGTTAGTCTGGTGCTTACCTGGTCGACTAGCCTGTTGCTGCTGGTGGCCCGCTGACCCACATATCCATCACAGTCTGGTTGATCTGGCACCTGGTAAAGATACTTATCCAGTTTCCTCTTGAAGACTTTCTACACTTGATCCAGCACTGTTTCTGACATCTTCTGGTAAGATGTTGAATAGTTTGGTGCCACTCATGTTGATACAGTGTTCCCTTATTGTGTCATTGTTTTCAATGACAAACAAACAACCTTAACAAACGCTGACACAAATAACATACAAATAACATTAACAAACACGGATAGAAACAACACACAAATAGCCTCGACACACCGTGACACCAACTCGACATATTTGACCAGGAATCTACCAATGAATAACAGTTACCAAACCAGTTATAACCCGACAAAATTACTTGCGCTTTCATACAAATAAAAACATTCTGGGATTTTGTTAATATAAGCAATAAAACGTTTCAAAGATCAATAAAGTCAGAGTTAACGTAATATTTTTACCTTGTTCATTCCACCAGAACACGACAGGAACTAATGTACTATCGTACGAGTGTGAAACGGAAGCAAGATAAATGTTTTGCACTCTGGCAGTATTGTTGGTCTTTCGGTCTGAGGAACACGTAAGACGGCAGGTACTTCATACAAGCTTCAACGTATATGCAGATGCGCTGTACAACCCACACGGGTTTAGCAGTGATGTATTATTATATAACTATATTTTATTATATTCCCAAGGAAGCGCTAAATGCATAGGGGCTTCAACCAAGGAAAGTGGAGCTTCAGTTAACTGGATCATTAGCCCTTCAATGACATGAAAGCAAGTCCCTTGCCAGGGAACTGCGAGGAGATCCAAATGCTCGTCTACGGAGATAATCTGAGACTAAGAGTCAAGGACGCAACTATTTAAACAGCGCTACAACTTTTGCGTGTTTTTATTGAGTCAATGAGCTGCTGCTCACATGAAGACACGCCTCGGCTGATTTCCCAAAAGAAATAAATTCGGAAGGTTATAAACCAGACGCAATATTTTCAAACAAAACTTAAGCACTGGCAAGTGGATAGTGTGTTGGCCACGACGACTTACTAAACGGTACACGAGTACCGCTAAGAGACACTGCGGAGTGAGTACAGGCATGCGTGCAGCAAGGTGTATGCCTGTAGATGTGTTCCTGGACCCCGCCTCTCAACCTTCGACCAACTGCCCTATTGGATTTTTCAAGCTCTTCTGGTGTGTCCTATCTCCTCTTCCACCACATCTCTCTGGTCGTCTGCACTTCTTCACAGCCTTTCCACTCAAAAATGTTATCAAGCCCCTTTCATTAATTTGGAAGTGTAGCTACCAAATACAAGCTCTGTTATATCTTTCATGACTGAGGATATCGCCACTTCGGTCACGTCTCAGATCATAACACCAAAATTGAAAATGAAATATTACGGTCTCGTTCTTATCCCTATTCATTTAATTTGATGAGTATATTAAAAATTCAGGTGACTGATATGGAGAGTTGTTCTCTCGCATCCTGACCTGAGGCCAGATTTCATTGCTGACTGCCTGATCAACATACCGGTGATATACCTCTGACCGGTTTCGAGACTTTTTCTACCCTTGCAGTCCGGCCTAGGGCCAGGATTTCCTATTGATTGCCTATTCAACCACACTGCTGCTGTGAAATTGTGGCAACAGCAGACAAATAAAACATTTATTGGCGTCCCACCTATAAAATTATCAAAAGCTGACTGATATGGCACCTAGTGGGTGGTGGTATAGTTTCCTCTTGAAAAATGCCGTAGTTCCGACAATATCTGTGGTATCTCTTGGTAGCAAGTTGAAGAGTTTCGGGCCCCAGAGATAAGCAGTATCAATATTTGTGCCTCTAACAAACCTACTTTTCACCGAGTTTATTTTGCACTTCCTCCCAAACCTCTCACATCGGATTAAGGACCTGACAAGTATTTTTTTTCTATGCACATATTATCAGGTATCTCTATTTTCTCCATTAAAGAGTATGTATATTCCAGCTACACTCAGGCGACCCCATTTGATTGAATTCTATCAACAACTTGGACCGCATCTGCATAAAAATCCTATACTTGAAACCTGACGACCTTGGCAGAGATAACAAAGGAAGACAAATTTACGACATACGAAGTCTGAGGGGCAGACAAGAACAAACTGCTTAAATTAAAAGGACCAGGATCAAAGGGACACAGATGGAAGATGAAGATAAAGATGAGCCATAGGGATGTAGGAAAGAATTTCTGTAGTCTTAGGGTGGTTGAAAAATGGAAAGATTTGGATAAAGCAAAGGTGGAGACAATCAATACACAGCATCAGTAGATATGATGAGGCCCAAGATACCAGAAATCGGTGATGCTGACCAAGGTAGTCTATGAAGTGGATCCAGGAGCTAAGTGTCGACTCCCATAAACACAGCCTGGCGAGTACACACGAACGTACTCACCCACCTATACACAGTATCTGTGAATTGACCCCTGTAACCAAATATAGGTTAGTACTCTCACACACACACACACACACACACACACACACACACACGGGCTGAGAGGGTAAAAATAAAAGTAAATTCTTAGTACTAGAAGACTTAAACCACCAGGAGACTGAGAAACCATGGACTCCATGGAGGACCAAACACATGGAGAGCAAAATTTATGTACACACTTATGAAGTTCCTGAGTCAACATGTGCAGGGAACAAGAGTGAGGGGGGGGGGAAGATGAGCCAGCGAGACTTGATTTGATTTTCACATAAAATGAATATGATATAGCGTAAATTATGTCAGCAGCTTTTCATGGTAGCTTAACCATTGCCGCTTCTGTTCTTGTCTAGATTGGGTTCCGCCAACCTCTGACATCACACTGGGCTTTAGGCCTCGGTTTGATTGTGAACACGCTGTTAGCACCATGGTTGATCAATAACCTCGTAACGTTCCATGCCTAACAATTATGGGGAACCAATACGAGCCAGCGATCATGTGGTATTAAGTGTTGTATATTTGGGGAAAGGTGAAAAAATAAAAGGAAGAAGCAACTAACAGAAAAGGGACTATTTTGGTACGAGAATTTTTCTGAAAGAAGTACAGTGAGAAAGGGAACTGGGAAGCAAAACTTTACAAAAAAATATGGAGGTAATAACGTCGAAGTGCTAAGAGGGAAAGAAAAGATTCCAGCCAGGCACGAAGAAGCAGGAAAAACAAAGCTTATGGTTTAATTAAGAATAATGAGAGGCTAAATGAAGGGGCAAGAGGGCTTAGAAAATAATTATAGAGGAAATCAAAATGAAAAACAAACAGGAGATACACAAATAACCCGCACATCTACCTGGAAGTCATTCTTGGGGTCAACGCCCCCGCGGACCGGTCTGGTCAAGCCTCCCGGTGGCTCAGAGCCTGATCAACCAGGCTGTTACTGATGGCTGCACGTAGTCCAACGTACGAACCACAGCCCGGCGGGTCGGGTACTGACTTGAGGTATCCGTCCAGCTCCCTCTTGAAGGCAAGGTGCATGGTGTGAGGTTGTTGAACAGTCTGGGCCCCGGACACTTATTTTGCTTTCTCTCAAGTGTACTCATGGCTCCCCTGCTTTTCACTGAGGATATGTTGCATCGTCTGCCTAGTCTTTACCTTTCGCAGGGAGTGATTTCTGTTTGCAGATTTGGGATCAGTCCCTCTAGGATTTTCCATATGTAGATTATGATGTATATGTCTCGCCTGAGTTCCAGGGAGTACAGTAATTAAGGTGCTTGACTGAACTTATACCCGCAGTAAAGGTTCTTTGCACATTCTCTAGGTCTGCGATTTCACCTGCCTTGAAAGGAACTGTTAGTATACAGCAGTATTCAAGCCTAGAGAGAACATGCGACTTTAAAAGGATTTTCGTTGGCTTGGCATCCCTTGTTTTGAAAGATCTCATTATCCATCCTATCATTTTCCTCGCAAATGTGAAAATTATGACGACGTTTCGGTCAGAATTGGACCGTTGACTAGTTAACGGTCCAAGTCGGATCGAAACGTCGTCAGAATTTTCATTCTGTGTGCAGGTTATTTGTGTATTGTTCCAGTCACGGTATTGTGCCTTTTTATCTCTTTAAAGAAACAGTTAAGCTAGAAACAATTATACAAGAATATGAAGGAAAACTGATACACAATTTTAAAATTATAAAACATTAAAGACAAAACTGAACCAAAGTTACCCCACAGCCACATAAGAAAAAAGAAAACTTGAAGAGGAATATGTGATAAAGCTGAGGAAGAAGGAAGCCGCAGTAACAGAGACGTATGTCAAGTGTTCAGCAAAAGATTTAATGGAGTCTTCTTAAAAGAAAATAGAGAAATACTGTAAGGCACCAGAATCAAAACAGACCATCAGGTACTGGAGAATATCAGTATAGCAAAACAAGTGATGGGACTACTACAGGAGCTGGATGGAACAAAAGCAATGGGACCAGATAGCATATCTCAATGGGTGCTGAAATAAGGTGGCAAAACAACTGTGACCTTATAGCAAAAGGTATTCAACCACTTTCTCCATTACAACTGGTCCCCAAGAAACAGAAAACGGCAAATCTGGTTTCTTTTTATTAAAAAAAAAGACAGATAAGAGGCCCTGAATTACAGGCCAATATCTCTGACATACATTTTGATATTAGTTCTGGAGAATTTGGTAAGGAAAATGATACTGGAACATTTGGAGAGAATATTCCATACAGAAACAGATTGGATTTCAGGGATAGAAAATTCCTGTCTTACGAATTTGCTGGAATTCTACAACAGAGTCAAAGAGGTAAAACAAAAATGACAGGGTCGAGTCGATTTACTTTCTTGGACAGTAGAAAATTATCTGATACAGTACCACACATGCGATTACACCAGAAATTAGAACAAGCAAGTTTGAAAGGCCGAGTGCTCCACTGGATTAATGAATACCTAGATGACAGAAGGAAGAGAGTAACAGTATGGGATAAGACATCCAAATGGGAGAAAGTTATGAGAGGAGTTCCGCAAGGATCAGTGTTAGGACTTAGGAAAACTGTTAATAATATACGTGAATGACCTACCAGAGGAAATGATTGAGCCCAACGTGTTACTCTTTGCTGACGATATAAAACTAATGAGAAAAATAAGACCAGGAGAAGACAGCAATAAACTCTAGAGAGACCTCAACAAATTGCATAAATGATCAAACAAGTGGCTTCTTGCGTTCAGCCCAAGAAACCACAAAGTAATATGTTTTGGAATATGAAGTACAGAATTGGCTGAGTACAGAGTACAGCATCAGCAGAGAGAAGCTGCAAATAACAGCGAAAAGGACCTGGTATGTCAAAAGAATTGCACACAAAGCGAATTACGGCAGCTGCATTGGCAAACGAAGTCTCGAACCCCACAAACTCACTCACACTCTCTCTCTCTCTCTCTCTCTCTCTCTCTCTCTCTCTCTCTCTCTCTCTCTCTCTCTCTCTCTCTCTCTCTCTCTCTCTCTCACACACACACACATTATAACTTAAAACAAAAGTCTGGTAATTTGTCTGCAAATTTTTGTATATCAAATCTTATAGTATGAATAAGAACAAGGCACAATACCGTGACTGGAACAATACACAAATAACCCACACATAGCAGAGAAAAACGTCGTCATAAACGTTGCTCCTATGTGCTGATTTGTGTATTATAGTATAAATATGTTTGCCGATTATGCAAAAAAATATGGAAAATAAACCAAGATGACTAAATCTTACAAAGTTACTTGAGTAAACAGCACATGGAATGAACAATGGTGGTTTAGAGAGACGTTTCGTTCCCAGGACCGAAAAGTCCCGGGAACGAAACGCGCGCAAACTAAAACACAAGAAGAAATACGATAAGCTCATGGAGCAAGGACAAAATGGACCTAGTAGCGACCAGCGAAGAGGCGAGACCAGGAGCCGTGATTCGACCCCCTACAACCACAAGTACCTAAGTACAAGATAAATTTTTAAGAGAGGTGGGTAAAACAAGATTACTGGTGAAATGCCATGATGCAGACACACACGTGATCTACATGGAACGAAGCCAATGATGATACTCCTCAAATTACTTGTTCTCTCTAGGCTGGAGTACTGTGTACTCTAACACCTCCGTTCAAGGCAGGTGAAATTGTAGATCTGGAGAATATACAGAGAACCTTCACTAGTCGCTCAGATTCAGTCAAGTATATGCATATATCTGGAAATACTTCAGATCTCTCGATCTGTACTCCTTGAAGCATAGGCGAGAAAGTTATATTGCCTACACCTGGAAAACTCTAGAGGTATTGGTCCCAAATTGCAAACACAAATAATTCCATACAAAAGAGGGTGGGCAGAAGGTGCAAGATGCCTCCAGTGTAAGGCAGGGGCGCAGTGAGTACACTGAGAAAACTCAGTAAGTGTGAAGGGACCAAAACATTTCAACGCCCTCCCTTCATAAACAACCTACACATAAGAAAGAGGCAGGCGACGTTTCGGTCCTACTTGAACCATTGACAAGTGACTTTTTATTCCACCTGCCATTATACATGAAGGTATTACCAACCTTGGCTGCGATAGAGAACTTTACTAGTTCTTCAAATCAGTTCCTGATCAGCCGGGCTGTAGTGTTTGTGCTGGACTTCGTGCGGCTAGCACTAACAGCCTGATTAATCACGCCATTCACCGGGAGGCCTGTCTGGGACAGGGCCGCGGGGGCGTTGACCTTTCCAGGTAGGTAGACCCTTGATCTTCATGCAACATGCACACACACACACACGTGAGCCACTTGCAACATGCACACACACACACACACACACAGAGATGGGACACAGTAACAAGGGGACACAGTTGGAAGCTGAAGACACAGATGAATCACAGGGATGTTAGGAAGTATTTCTTCAGCCACAGAGTAGTCAGTAAGTGGAATAGTTTGGGAAGCGATGTAGTGGAGGCAGGATCCATACATAGCTTTAAGCAGAGGTATGATAAAGCTCACGGCTCAGGGAGAGTGACCTAGTAGCGATCAGTGAAGAGGCGGGGCCAGGAGCTCGGACTCGACCCCCGCAACCTCAACTAGGTGAGTACACACGTGAGCCACTTGCAACATGACACAGATACACATATGATCTACATCAACATGATGCAAGACTGCAGACCTGCTCTCACCACGATGACCCAGATTGCAAGCATTATGGCAGAGGAAGCATGCAGGTTCTCCATGACCCAAGAAGTTCAGGCAACGAAGGTCAACAGGCAACGTGTGTTCAGGCTACTTCAGAGAATGACAGCACAATTAACACCCCACAATACCAACACTATTATTAGAAGTCTGAACACTTGCAGTAACATGTACAACTGTGTCACAAGTTAGTAATAGTTGCAAGTGTTACAAGTTACAACAACAGTTTTATCAGACTGACAACAGTCACAACAAAAGTTACAACACTAAGAACAACAATCACAACAATGTTACAATACTCACAACAAAGACAAGTCACAAAGAGTTACAAAAGTGTTACAATACCTGGAGGATGTTTCTGGAGTCAACGCCCCCGCGGCCCGGTCCATGACTAGGCCTCGCGGTGGATCAGGGCCTGATAAACCAGGCTGTTACTGCTGGCCACAATCATAACAGTGATGTAAACGATTTAGAAAACCGACAAGTTGAAGACTGAGACACTTGTGCAACATTTTTGAATCTTCATTGAGAAAAATGTTTCACCAGTCAGTGGCTTCTTCAGTCCAGTACAGAGAATAACAAAGGAAGATGAGGGGGAGTATGAGGTAATCAGTCCCTCAGCCTGGAGTCTTGAGAGAAGAGCTTTTCTCAAGATTGTTGGACTGAACACAACGACTCCAGACTGAGGGACTGATTACCTCATTCTTCTCATCTTTTACAGTTCTTCTCTGGACCGGACAGAAGAAGTCACTGACTGGCGAAACGTTTCCTCAATAAAGATTCCCAAATTTTGCATAAGTGTCTCATTCTTCAGTCATAGCAATTGTTAGTCTTTCAACACAGGAAGTTACAACAATCACAACAAGAGGTACAAATGTTGTTGTGATTGTTTGTAACACAAGTTTCAACAGTGTGACTACACTCACAGCAACAGTCAAGTACAACAGTATTGCAGCGCTCACAGCAACAGTTACAACACTAAGAGCAATGAAACGTTTGAAGTACCTTCAGCTGTACTCCTTGGATCGTAGGCGAGAAAGGTACATCATAATCTATACCTGGAAAATCCTGGAGGGACTGGTCCCAAATCTGCACACTGAAATCACTCCGTGTGAAAGCAAGAGACATTACAGACGGTGTAAAGTATCTCCAATAAGAGCAATGGCGCGACGAATATATTGAGAGAACTCGATGAGTGTCAGAGGTCCCCGACTCTTTAACGCCCTCCCTCCCGTGCATGAGGGGAATTACCAGACCTCTAGCTGTCTCAAATCAAGTCCTGACCATCCGGGCTGTGGTTTGTACACTGGACTGTGGGGCCAGCATTAAGAGCCTGGTTGATCAGGCCTTGATGCATCGGGGGGTCTGGTCTAGGACCGGGCCGCGGAGGCGTTGACCCCCGGAAGCATCCTTCAGGTATTCTTCAGGGAACAGTTTCAACAACGTTACAGCAATCATAGCAACGGTTACCTCAGTGTTACAACACTCACAGAAAGTCACAACGTTACAACTTGTATAACAGTGTTACAACAATCACAGCAAGTTACGAGAGTGTTGCAACAAAGCAGTATAACAAAGTTACACCACAGCAACACGGTGTTACAACACAACATTGCTGAAACACAAGTGTTGCGACACATTGCTACAAGACAACAGTGCTGCAAGACATGTTGCAACACAGCTACAACACTCGCACCAGATAAAATAAACAATTTACAAAAAAACATATATACAGATGTGCTGCTGTTAACCGTCTTAGTGACTAGTTCTCAGGCTAGTTGTGTCCGTTAGTGTTTTAACCATCTTCCACACCATGGGTACTGTGTACACAGTAAACTAGCCACTACCCTCCATACCATGAATACTGTGTACAGAGTAAACTAGCCACTACCCTCCATACCATGAATACTGTGTACAGAGTAAACTAGCCACTACCCTCCATACCACGAATACTGTGTACACAAACTAGCCACTACCATCTACAGAATGGATATATGGTCACAATAAACTAGCTGCTTCAGTGACAGTATCTGAGCCATGTATGAAGTGACAGTCAAGGCTTGACAGAGGTAAATACAGAAGGATATTTCTGGATGTCTTCCGTCTCTCTCATCAACATATACCAACATGTACCTGTTACAACCCGGTGACGCACCTGTGACAGTTTCAAATATTTATCTACCCTCGTAGTCCGGCCTAAGTCTACGCTTCCCTTTCATTGTTTGTATTATATCTAGGAAGGGGATCGCTAAATCCGTAGCGGGCATACAACGCCTGAGGAACGGGAGGCATTCAGGTTCGATCCAAGGAAGAGGTAAGCAACGGTTAAAACAAAGGTTGTGTTGGACCTGGTGTTTCAACTCTTTCACCACCTCCTTAATAGTCTTCTGATTGTCACAGCTTATTGCTGGTGACAACCAGCAAGTTTAAGAAAGATCTTTCTAGTATGGGCCAGTAGGCCTGCAGCAGTGTTCCTCCTTTGTGTTAACTCTGGCTCAGGAGTCCCTCACTGGCTTCCCTCTCAACAGTATATTCAAGCTGGCTGTTGCTGCTGACCAGGAAAGTATCAGATTTCTGCTTACATTAAATGTACATTAAAATTTATTTCCATGTTTGTTTTTTAATACAGTACTTTTTATTTTTGTGTTGGGGGGGGGGGGGTCTTCCTCCAGGTGCAGGTGGGGGTCTACAGCCTCGGACAAGTGTATAAAAAGACTTCAAGAAAAAATACTGAGATTTCTCCTTGAGACTGTTTGAATATTCCACTTCTCATATATATTTTATTATACAAAATGCTACACAAGTTGAAATGATACATTGATAGTACAACGATGTGAGCTCAAATTCATGGTCTGAGACCGGGGCCGAAGAGGAAGACAAGACAAAAAATACCAACAGTTACATGATAACAAAGTAGTTGGTTGGTAACACTGATCTTCAGTAAAAATACTTTGTAAATATAACTAGTCATTCTTTACTAATTTTGGGCCACTGAATACAAAAATGTTTAAAACTGCAAATTTTCTCTTTATAGATACGGACCCTGGCTAGTCACTATTATCTCACCAAGCATACCACGGAGACTGACATGAATGTTTGTCAAAACAACTGCCAGACCCCTGGAGAACTGTGACTACATCTTCAATCTTCCATAAATAATACTGGCAGGAGGTACTACAGTGCGAAATAGTATCCCTAATCAACATATAATGAAAGGTGGTGATTGCTTGGCTAATGAGGTTAAAACCTATCAACTGAACGAGGGTCACTAAGTCTGCACATCACCTGTACATCACCAGCCCAGAATAATTCAGCCCATCATTAACAGCTTAAAGAATATTCTTAGTGTATTATACAGCTATATACAAATATAATACAGGGTATATACACCTCTGTGTATATGCTCTGTTCTGCAAGGCAGCGAGAGAACTGCTGACCACATTCAAAGCGCACAAGTCATTACACAGAAACATTAATTAACCAACGGAAAATCCTACCTGACAAACCTAACAGACTAACGAAAATTTGGAAGTGTGGGCAGATGGTATATTTCGAGAGCAAATCCCGTTAACACTGTCCCACGCAGAACATAGTTATAAAAAATACAAGAGCAGGCTGTTATAATAATAATTAAAATATCTGAACATAAGCCATACCACGGGCGGGATTTGAACCCGCGGCCAGAGTCTCAAAACTCCAGACCGTCGCGTTAGCCACTGGACGTGGCTAACGCGACGGTCTGGAGTTTTGAGACTCTAACCGCGGGTTCAAATCCCTCCCGTGGTATGGTTTGTTTGCAATCGTGTCATTACGATTTCGTGAGTCATCTGAACATAAGCTAACACTCAGACTGACCAGTGGGGTCCCTCGAGAATAAGTGGGGTCCTTCAAGGAGCAGCTGGGTCCCTCAAGAATCAGTGGGGGCCCTCAATAATCAGAGGGGTCCCTCAAGGATCAGTGGGGCCATTCAAGGAGCAGTGGGGTCTTTAAAAAGTATTAGGGTCATTCAAGAAGCAGTAGGGGCCCCTCAAGGATGAGTGGGGTCCCTCGTGGAGCAGTGGAGTCCCTCACCCCCCCCCTCTCACTCATACACACACCTAGTAGCGACCAGTGAAGAGGAGGGGCTAGGAGCTATGAATCGACCCCTGCAACCACAATTAAGAGTGCAATTAGGTGAGTACAACACAACACACCCCCACACGTCAACACCCACACACAAACAGCTGGTTTAAGACTTCCAGAATCAATACACACCTCGACACACCCACACTCAACACTCCCCACACAGGCGAGAAAGATGATAATATACACGTGGAAAATCTTAAGAGGGACTACTTCCAAATCTGCACACTGAAATTACTCCCTGCGAAAGCAAGACTCGGCAGGCGGTGCAACATCCCCCACGGGTACGCTAAGAAACAACACAACAAGTGTCAGGGGCGCATGACTGCTCAACTGTCTCCCAGCATACATAACGGATATTACCAATAAACCGCTGGCTGTCTTCAAGAGGGAGCTGGAGATGGCACCTAAAGTCGGTTCCCGACTAACCGGGTTGTGGTTCGTACATCGGTTTGAGTGCAGCCAGCACGCAAACCTACGTACGGACCACAGCCCTGATCAGGCCCTGATCCACCGCGAGGCATGGTCATGGACCGGGCCGCGGGAGCGTTGACCCTCGAAATACCTCCCAGGTATATACACCCACACACCTTAACTCATACCAAGACATCTCAAACATCTCAAAACACACCCACGCACTCGTACACCCTCCCCAACCTCAAGAGCTGGTTAAAGTACACCCACGCACCTCACGAATCAATATTCACCCCAACACCACACACTCACGCACAACACAAACAGCTGGTTAATCACACACCCACCAACCTCAACACAAACAGCTCAGGTAGCTGCAACACCCACGCACTTCAATACACACCCCGTATAAAATACTGAGAGGAACTGACAAGGTGGACAGGGATAGAATGTTTCAGAGATGTGACACAGCAACAAGGGGTCACAGTTAGAAGTTGAAAACTCCGATGAGTCACAGAGATGTTAGGAAGTACTTCTTCAGTCATAGTTGTCAGGAAGTGGAACAAACTGAAGAGTGATGTAGTGGAGGCAGGATCAATACATAGCTTTAAGAGGTATGATAAAGCTCATGAAGCAAGGAGAGTAGCGACCAATGAAAAGGCGGGGCCAGGAGCTATGACTTTATCCCTGCAACTACAATTAGGTGAGTACACCCACGCACCTCAACACACAAACAGGCTAGCTTCAACACACCCACGCACCTTAATACACAAACTAGCTAGCTTAAATATACACTCATGACTCAAAATCACTTTTGAATGGCAACACTCAAGCTGTATCTTTCTCGCTTAAGATCTGATCAAGCAACACTAAACTGAACCTTTCAAAACTTGAATTGTCAATGGACGAGTCTCGTCAAAACCTCCAGAGATAAACCCATATTTTTAGAGGAGGAGACCGGTAAGCCAGCGGAAGACCTCGGTCAGATTACCAAAAACTGCAGCTGTGGGCCATCATATGACTAAAACCCTCGTCAAGAAACACTTGTCCTGTTTCCTGGCAAACTTTACCTCCAGAGACCTAAAACCACACAGAAAGACCAGAGACTAAAAATGACCTCTGACACGGACCGATAGACCAAAATAATCCTGAAGTCGATCTAAAACCAAATACTACCTTCAGACTTGAGACAAGAAGGCAAAAAAAAAAAAAATTACTTGGAGACTGACCAGATATTAAAAGTTACCCCAGAGACTGAGACCAGAAATGACCCGTTCCGTTGTGCAGACTTACACGTCATGTATATATGACACTGTAACTGGCTGTAACATCTGTTGTACCGGCTGCTTCAAGGTCAGTCCAACCAACACAGCAAATCAACACATTACTACTAGCCAAATACTGTACATAGAAGCACACGTTATTAAAAAAAAATCACTTTGAATCTCAGACAAAATTATTATTACCAGCGAGTGGAAGTTAAAAAATAGGGGACAATACACAAATAACCCGCACCTAGAAGAAAGAAACTTAAGACGACGTTTCTGTCCTACTTAACCATTAACTAGTTACTAATATTTTTATTCTTCAACCGAAGGGAAGCACCAGTTCCTCAGATCATGATCCCGTCACCCCACCACTCCCCCCACCCTTGTGAAGCATTAATGAAGATAAATAATAATTTTTTTAATATAATTTACTTGCGAGGACGAGAGAACACTGAGGCCAGACTGACCATCTGTCACACCTATCGATTTTTCAAGCTAACCTCGGATTATATATATATATATATATATATATATATATATATATATATATATATATATATATATATATATATATATATATATATATATATATAGATATATATATATATATATATATATATATATATATATATATATATATATATATATATATATATATATATAGATATATATATATATATATATATATATATATATATATATATATATATATATATATATATATATATATATACCGAATAGATAAAATTGGTCAAGAACTCATTTAAAACTAAAATTTTCTTTTATACGCTATAAGATATATTTTTCCATTTATGTTAATGTAAATTATTATTATTATTATAATCAAAAAGAGGCGCTAAACCTAAAAGGGTCATACAGCGCAGATGTTAATGTATAAATTAATAATTTGTACCAAAAGAACCTTCGAAAACTTACCTAACCTTATTATGACAAGCACAATTTAATTTAGCCTAATCCTATTTTAGATAAGTTTACAATAATTTAATAATAAACAAACAGTGAAATATATTTTTTTTCGTTTGGTTCAGAATGATTTTTGCAAAATTATTACATACACAGATTTTCGCTTGTCTTATTTCGCAAGAAGAGCGTTGCTATTTAAGCCAAAATCGCAAGTTTTACCTATTTGGCACGACATCACACACACACACACAGAACTATATATATATATATATATATATATATATATATATATATATGTGTGTGTGTGTGTGTGTGTGTGTGTGTGTGTGTGTGTGTGTGTGTGTGTGTGTGTGTGTGTGTGTGTGTGTGTGTGTGTGTGTGTGTGTGTGTGTGTGGTGTACAAGATCATATATAATCATATATACAAATAGTACAAGGTGTATATACTAATGCACATGTGCACAAGACTGCAGTGTACATGCATGTACATATGCAAAGGGTGTGGCTACATGCGGCTGCATGTACGTATACTCTCAGGTACATAATGTGCATACATGACAGTGTACCTTGAAGTACATGACGTACACAGGAGTGTAGACACGGTAGGTGCACGCGCACGTACGAGAGGTGGACAAGTGTGCACAAACTGGTAGTGCACCTGGGAGGGGGTCGTCATGCCTCACTGGTTGTGCACCTGGAGGCTGAGGGTCGTCACACTGGCAATGCTACTAGGAGTGGGAGGTAGTGCACCTGAGTGGGAGGGTCGTCACACTGGCGGTGCACCTGGGAGGGTCGTCACACGCTAGTAGTGTACCTGAATGGAAAGGTCGTCACAATGGTAGTGCACCTGGGAGGGGGTCTGCACACTAGTGCACCTGGGAAGGTCGTCACTAGTGTGAACTTGGGAATGTCGCCACACTAGTATGCACCTGGGAGGGTCGTCACTAATGCACCTGGGAGGGTCGTCACACTAGTGCACCTGGGGGTCGTCACACACTAGTGCACCTGGGAGGGTTGTCATACACTAGTGCACTTGGGAGGCTCGTCACAATAGTGCACCTGGGAGGGGAGGTGAGGGGTGAGCACACTGGTGCACCCGGGCCGTCACACTAGTACACCTGGGAGGATTGTCACGTTAGTGTGTACCTGGGAGGCTCGTCACATTAGTGCACCTGGGAGGGGGAGGGTCGTCACACTAGTGCACCTGGGGGTCGTCACACACTAGTGCACCTGGGAGGGTTGTCATACACTAGTGCACTTGGGAGGCTCGTCACAATAGTGCACCTGGGAGGGGAGGTGAGGGGTGAGCACACTGGTGCACCCGGGTCGTCACACTAGTACACCTGGGAGGCTCGTCACATTAGTGCACCTGGGAGGGGGAGGGTCGTCACACTAATACACCTGGGAGGGTCATCATACAAGTGCACCTGGGAGGGTCGCCACACTAATACACCTGGGAGGGTCGTCACACTAATACACCTGGGAGGGTCGTCACACTAATACACCTGGGAGGGTCGTCACACTAATACACCTGGGAGGGTCGTCACACTAATACACCTGGGAGGGTCGTCACACTAATACACCTGGGAGAGTCATCATACAAGTGCACCTGGGAGGGTCGTCACACTAATACACCTGGGAGGGTCATCATACAATTGCACCTGGGAGGGTCGTCACACTAATACACCTGGGAGGGTCATCATACAAGTGCACCTGGGAGGGTCGTCACACTAATACACCTGGGAGGGTCGTCACACTAATACACCTGGGAGGGTCGTCACACTAATACACCTGGGAGGGTCGTCACACTAATACACCTGGGAGGGTCATCATACAAGTGCACCTGGGAGGGTCGTCACACTAGTGCATCTTGGTGGGGGGGGAGGGAGATGAGGGTCGTCACGCCTCGCCAAACTTTTAAACACTGATCAAGACTACAACTAACACAACTACTCACCTTCTTGCCATCCCGGTATTTGAGTGCACCTTCAACAAGAGTATTATCAACCATAGTTATCACCGCAGTGGTCACATTATTTTAGTTGCACTACACTTATTGATAACTCGCCCGAGCACTGACACACCAGAGAGGCACAACAACAACAACCTCCCAGCTCCACCGCTCACTGGACACTGATAACTTCAATGCTGCCGCCGCCGCTACACTCCCACAACCTCTCTGCCAGAGGTACGACGCAACTTGTAGCAACACCTAGTACGTCAAAATCTATAAACGTTTCACTACGTACGTAAATAGCTCCACCACAAGGTAAATATAGTCAGGTGCGGTATGCATCAATATTTTCTTTAAGTGTCGTGGAAATTTAGTTAATGAATTGATATTCATTTTATATTTTTTCTAAGAATTGTTTCAATAATCACCTTTAAGGCAGCCAGCCAGACTAGTTATTTTGAATTATCTTAAATTATTCTGAATTATTTTGAACTGTATGATAACAATTTTTCTTAAAAAACTTCTTCAGCGAAGGTACAATGACTGGTCAACTTAGCCGGAGGATTCTTTACCATATTTTTTTTTGTAGATCCACAAGTATTTTAAAGTTGGCATTGGTTAAGTTATACTAGGATGGTGTGTGTGTGTGTGTGTGTGTGTGTGTGTGTGTGTGTGTGTGTGTGTGTGTGTGTGTGTGTGTGTGTGTGTGTGTGTGTGTGTGTTTGTGTGTGTGTGTGTGTGTGTGTGTGTGTGTGTGTGTGTGTGTGTGTGTGTGTGTATGTGTGTGTGTGTGTGTGTGTGTGTGTGTGTGTATGTGTGTGTGTGTGTGTGTGCGTGTGTGTGTGTGTGTGTGTGTGTGTGTGTGTGGTGTGTGTGTGTGTGTGTGTGTGTGTGTGTGTGTGTGTGTATGTGTGTGTGTGTGTGTGTGTGTGTGTGTGTGTGTGTGTGTGTGTATGTGTGTGTGTGTGTGTGTGTGTGTGTGTCTGTGTGTGTGTGTGTGTGTATGTGTGTGTGTGTGTGTGTGTGTGTGTGTGTGTGTGTGTGTGTGTGTGTGTGTGTATGTGTGTGTGTGTGTGTGTGTGTGTGTGTGTGTGTGTGTGTGTGTGTGTGTGTGTGTGTGTGTGTGTGTGTGTGTGTGTGTGTGTATGTGTGTGTGTGTGTGTGTGTGTGTGTGTGTGTGTGTGTGTGTATGTGTGTGTGTGTGTGTGTGTGTGTGTATGTGTGTGTGTGTGTGTGTGTGTGTATGTGTACTCACCTAGTTGTACTCACCTAGTTGAGGTTGCGGGGGTCGAGTCCGAGCTCCTGGCCCCGCCTCTTCACTGATCGCTACTAGGTCACTCTCCCCGAGCCGTGAGCTTTATCATACCTCTGCTTAAAGCTATGTATGGATCCTGCCTCCACTACATCGCTTCCCAAACTATTCCACTTACTGACTACTCTGTGGCTGAAGAAATACTTCCTAACATCCCTGTGATTCATCTGTGTCTTTAGCTTCCAACTGTGTCCCCTTGTTGCTGTGTCCAAACTCTGGAACATCCTGTCTTTGTCCACCTTGTCAATTCCCCTCAGTATTTTGTATGTCGTTATCATGTCCCCCCTATCTCTCCTGTCCTCCAGTGTCGTCAGGTTGATTTCCCTTAACCTCTCCTCGTAGGACATACCTCTTAGCTCTGGGACTAGTCTTGTTGCAAACCTTTGCACTTTCTCTAGTTTCTTTACGTGCTTGGCTAGGTGTGGGTTCCAAACTGGTGCCGCATACTCCAATATGGGCCTAACGTATACGGTGTACAGGGTCCTGAACGATTCCTTATTAAGATGTCGGAATGCTGTTCTGAGGTTTGCTAGGCGCCCATATGCTGCAGCAGTTATTTGGTTGATGTGCGCTTCAGGAGATGTGCCTGGTGTTATACTCACCCCAAGATCTTTTTCCTTGAGTGAGGTTTGTAGTCTCTGACCCCCTAGACTGTACTCCGTCTGCGGCCTTCTTTGCCCTTCCCCAATCTTCATGACTTTGCACTTGGTGGGATTGAACTCCAGGAGCCAATTGCTGGACCAGGTCTGCAGCCTGTCCAGATCCCTTTGTAGTTCTGCCTGGTCTTCGATCGAGTGTATTCTTCTCATCAACTTCACGTCATCTGCAAACAGGGACACCTCAGAGTCTATTCCTTCCGTCATGTCGTTCACAAATACCAGAAACAGCACTGGTCCTAGGACTGACCCCTGCGGGACCCCGCTGGTCACAGGTGCCCACTCTGACACCTCGCCACGTACCATGACTCGCTGCTGTCTTCCTGACAAGTATTCCCTGATCCATTGTAGTGCCTTCCCTGTTATCCTTGCTTGGTCCTCCAGTTTTTGCACCAATCTCTTGTGGGGAACTGTGTCAAACGCCTTCTTGCAGTCCAAGAAAATGCAATCCACCCACCCCTCTCTCTCTTGTCTTACTGCTGTCACCATGTCATAGAACTCCAGTAGGTTTGTGACACAGGATTTCCCATCCCTGAAACCATGCTGGCTGCTGTTGATGAGATCATTCCTTTCTAGGTGTTCCACCACTCTTCTCCTGATAATCTTCTCCATGATTTTGCATACTATACATGTCAGTGACACTGGTCTGTAGTTTAACGCTTCATGTCTGTCTCCTTTTTTAAAGATTGGGACTACATTTGCTGTCTTCCATGCCTCAGGCAATCTCCCTGTTTCGATAGATGTATTGAATATTGTTGTTAAGGGTACACATAGCGCCTCTGCTCCCTCTTTCAATACCCATGGGGAGATGTTATCTGGCCCCATTGCCTTTGAGGTATCTAGCTCACTCAGAAGCCTCTTCACTTCTTCCTCGGTTGTGTGCACTGTGTCCAGCACTTGGTGGTGTGCCCCACCTCTCCGTCTTTCTGGAGTCCCTTCTGTCTCCTCTGTGAACACTTCTTTGAATCTCTTGTTGAGTTCTTCACATACTTCACGGTCATTTCCTGTTGTCTCTCCTCCTTCCTTCCTTAGCCTGATTACCTGGTCCTTGACTGTTGTTTTCCTCCTGATGTGGCTGTACAACAGTTTCGGGTCAGATTTGGCTTTCGCTGCTATGTCATTTTCATATTGTCTTTGGGCCTCCCTTCTTATCTGTGCATATTCGTTTCTGGCTCTACGACTGTTCTCCTTATTCTCCTGGGTCCTTTGCCTTCTATATTTCTTCCATTCCCTAGCACACTTGGTTTTTGCCTCCCTGCACCTTTGGGTAAACCATGGGCTCATCCTGGCTTTTTCATTACTCCTGTTACCCTTGGGTACAAACCTCTCCTCAGCCTCCTTGCATTTTGTTGCTACATATTCCATCATCTCATTAACTGGCTTCCCTGCCAGTTCTCTGTCCCACTGAACCCCGTTCAGGTAGTTCCTCATTCCTGTGTAGTCCCCTTTCTTGTAGTTTGGCTTCATTCGTCCTGGCCTTCCTGCTTCTCCCTCCACTTGTAGCTCTACTGTGTGTGTGTGTGTGTGTGTGTGTGTGTGTGTGTGTGTGTGTGTGTGTATGTGTGTGTGTGTGTGTGTGTGTGTGTGTGTGTGTGTGTGTGTGTGTGTGTGTGTGTGTGTGTGTGTGTGTGTGTGGGTGTATGTGTGTGTGTGGGTGTGGGTGTATGTGTGTGTGTGTGTGTGTGTGTGTGTGTGTGTGTGTGTGTGTGTGTGGGTGTATGTGTGTGTGTGGGTGTGGGTGTGTGTGTGTGTGTGTGTGTGTGTGTGTGTGTGTGGGTGTATGTGTGTGTGTGGGTGTGGGTGTATGTGGGTGTGTGTGTATGTGTGTGCGTTAGTTACTGTTTTGTCCTAGGCACATGCCGATTAGACACTAGGTCTGTTGTATATGCGCTCGCGCGTGTGTGGTGTAGGTCGTGAGGTGCATGTCGTGTGGTACAGGTAGTGAGGTGCAGGTCGTGTGGTACAGGTCGTGAGGTGCAGGTCGTGTGGTGGGGCCTTGAGGTGCAGGTCATGAAGTGCAGGTCGTGTGGTGGGGGGTGAGGGGTGCAGTGGTGTGGTGTAGGTCGTGGGGTGCAGGTCGCGTGATACAGGTCGTGAAGTGCAGGTCGTGTGGTGCAGGTCGTGTGCTGGAGGGTTCATGGCCTGCTCAACCAGTGTTCACATATCGCTTCATCTCGTCTCGAAAGGTATTCGGTTTTTTCAATAACATTTTCACTCCAAAAAAAAAAAAAGAGAATATTCACTTGCTTCGAAATGTTCGTGAGTGACTATGATAATTTCTGACTGAAAGAGGTTGAGTACTGGTTGCAGTAGTTTATGTAGCCTAGGGGAGTACAGCAGCAGCAGCGCCCCCCCCCCCCCACCTCTCTCTCTCTCTCTCTCGTTCTCTCTCTCTCTCTCTCACTCTCACTCTCTCACTCTCGCTCTTTTCTTTTTTTTACACAGGGTTTGACAAGGTTAGGTTAAGGATCCCTAGCTTTATTGACAAGCTATTTACAGGTTAAGGATTCCTAACTTTATTGACAAGCTAAGAGCTGTTACCTACATCAGCTCATTTGACAGCATTTTTATTGTTATGAGACATACAAGTAGGGAACAGGATGAAGTTGGAGCCATCTGTGGGCCAGCATTTGATAAACCGACTTTATCTCGTTGACATCATAATGCTGTACGAATGTGTTCCATACTCGAGTCATGCTGGGGATAAATGATCTCAGATGAAGTGGTGCTCTGGAGAAGGGTACAGCCAGAGTGAAGTTGCTGCTTTCTGCCCGTCTTGTGGTATGGAAGCTTCCTTCACGCTGTCCTCGAAGTGGATCCAAGTATGGTACTTTGACAGTACTGGCCTTGTACATAACAGTAAGGCCACCCACATCCCTCCTGTGTTGAAGGCTCTCTTAAAATGACAGATCTATCCAGGATTGGTCCAGGCGAGAGATGAGACGTCTTGCTCTGTTCTCTACTCTGTCAAGCAGTCGCAGATGAGGGGGAGGGGTAGGCAAACCAAGAAAGTGGAGCATACTCAAGGTGTGAGCGTACTTGTGCCTCAAACAGAATCTTGCAACCCCTACTGTCAAGCAGATTAAAGATACGGCGAAGTGCGGTAAGCTTCGTGGCTGCCTTGTTTGCAAGATTTACAACGTGGTTCTTCATGGTCAGTTTGGAGTCATATTTCACCCCAAGGATATCAACTTCTTCTCCAGGTGCCAGCACCCTCCCATTCATCCTTACTACTGCACCAGCATTACCATCATGGTGCCTAGAGACGATCATCATTTGTGTTTCCTCAGGTACAAATGTTACTTGCCATCTATTTCCCCAAGCTGATATAGCTCTTAGCTGATCTACTTAGAGTCTACCTGGAGGTTATTCCGGGGATCAACACCCCCGCGGCCCGGTCCACGACCAGGCCTCCCTGTGGATCAGGGCCTGATCAACCAGGCTGTTGCTGCTGGCCGCACGTAGTCCAACGTACGAACCACAGCCCGGCTGACCCGGCACTGACTTTAAGTATCTGTCCAGCTCCCTCTTGAAGGCAGCCAGGGGCCTATTGGTAATTCCCCTTATGCTTGGTGGGAGGCTGTTGAACAGTCTTGGGCCCCAGACACTTGTGGTGTTTTCTCTTAGTGTATCAATAGCTCCCCTACTTTTAATTGGGGGTATTTTGCATCGCCTGCCCAGTCTTTCACTTTCGTAGGGAGTGATTTCTGTGTGCAGATTCGGGACCATTCCTTCCAGGATTTTCCAAGTGTAGATTATGATATATCTCTCTCTCCTGCGTTCCAACGAGTACAAGTCAAGTGCTTCCAAGCGTTCCCAGTAGTTAAGGTGCTTGACAGAACTTATACGTGCAGTAAAGGATCTCTGTACACTCTCTAGATCTGCAATTTCACCTGCTTTGAATGGAGATGTTAATGTACAGCAGTATTCCAGCCTAGAGAGAACAAGTGATTTGAAGAGGATCATCATTGGCTTGGCATCTCTCGTTTTGAATGTTCTCATTATCCATCCTATCATTTTCTTTGCACTTGTGATCGTGGCACTGTTGTGATCCTTGAAAGTGAGATCCTCAGACATTGCTACTCCCAGGTCTCTTACATTATTTTTCCGCTCTATTGTATGGCCAGAGCTTGTAGTATACTCTGTTCTAGTTATTATCTCCTCCAGTTTTCCATAACGGAGTAGTTGGAATTTGTCTTCATTGAACATCACATTGTTTTCCGTTGCCCATTGGAAAATTTGGTTTATATCTTCTTGGAGGTTAACCGTGTCCTCAATAGATGACAGCCTCATGCAGATTCTAGTATCGTCTGCAAAGGATGACACGGTGCTGTGGATTACATCTCTGTCTACGTGTGATATAAGGATGAGGAACAGGATGGGGGCGAGTACTGAGCCAGCTTAGAGCAGCTGGCATTTCTTCTCTTGGATAAGTGAGTGTCAGTGTACAGTCGTCTGCACATGCATGGGATTTTGGGATGAGATGAAGAAGGTCATTGAAGTAGACATCCTATAACAATGGTCCCAGCATGCTTCCTTGTGGGACACTTGCTCCAGTAGGATGTCTTGCTGATTCCGTTCCATTGAGAACTATCCTTAGAGATCTACCATGAAGGTAATCACTGCGGAGACTTAGTGTAGAGCCTGCAATTCCCAGAGCTTGCAGTTTTGCTAAGAGGCCCTGGTGCTACACCCGGTCGAAAGCACCAGCAACGTCCAGTGCTACCACACAGCTGACTTTGGATTCATCAAGTTACTGGTGCCACTTAGTGTAGAGGTTTAACAACAGATCAGCAGCGGATTAACCTTTCCTGAAGCCGTAGTGAGTGGTAGTCAAAAAACTCTGTCATTTGTCTTGAGATTATTGTCTCAAGGATCGTGCCAGTGATTGCTGATTTCTGCTCTGCTCTGCTCTTCTTTTTGTGAACAGGGGCTACATTTGCCTCTTTCCACAGAGAAGGCCATTTACACTGTACTAAGCAGTGTTGGGCTCAATTTGTGTGGGCTCACAGCCTTTTCTTGGTCAAGCGATTTAAGAAGGAAATGCACCTCCTCCTGCCTCATTGTCATCACTGACAGTTTTGTCATAGTTCTTGCAGCTAGCCAAGGAGGGTAGGAGGGTCCCTTGCTGGATCAGGAACTTGCATTTTGGTAGCAAACTGTTCGGCAAAGAGGTCCGCTTTCTCTTGACTACTAGCAGAGGTGATCCCATCCTGTCCATTTAGAGGTGGAATGAATTTGTCAGGCAAATAACCTTGCCTCTCTCTCTCTCTCTCTCTCTCTCTCTCTCTCTCTCTCTCTCTCTCTCTCTCTCTCTCTCTCTCTCTCTCTCTCTCTCTCTCTCTCTTACATTTGTGTATGTCAAGACCATATTGTAGCACTAGTAAATTATTATTTTTTGTTGATTTTAATGTTGTTTGTGGTCTTCTTTTTCTTATTATAGCTATTATTGTACATCTTATATTCAGTGTTGCTATCAATGTTATTATTATTATTATTATTATTATTATTATTATTATACAATTGATATTAATACTTGTCTTAGTATAGTATTATCCTTCGCCAAAACACACACACACACACACACACACACACACACACACACACACACACAATAAATAACTGCTGCAGCATATGGGCGCCTAGCAAGCCTCAGAACAGCATTCCGACATCTTAATAAGGAATCATTCAGGACCCTGTACACCGTGTACGTTAGGCCCATATTGGTGTATGCGGCACCAGTTTGGAACCCACACCTAGCCAAGGACGTAAAGAAACTAGAGAAAGTGCAAAGGTTTGCAACAAGACTAGTCCCAGAGCTAAGAGGTATGTCCTATGAGGAGAGGTTAAGGGAAATCAACCTGACGACACTGGAGGACAGGAGAGATAGGGGGGACATGATAACGACATACAAAATACTGAGAGGAATTGACAAGGTGGACAAGGACAGGATGTTCCAGAGATTGGACACAGTAACAAGGGGACACAGTTGGAAGTTGAAGACACAGATGAATCACAGGGATGTTAGGAAGTATTTCTTCAGCCACAGAGTAGTCAGTAAGTGGAATAGTTTGGGAAGCGATGTAGTGGAGGCAGGATCCATACATAGCTTTAAGCAGAGGTATGATAAAGCTCACGGTTCAGAGAGAGTGACCTAGTAGAGATCAGTGAAGAGGCGGGGCCAGGAGCTCGGACTCGACCCCTGCAACCTCAACTAGGTGAGTACACACACACACACTTCAGCCACAGAGTAGTCAGTAAGTGGAATAGTTTGGGAAGTGATGTAGTGGAGGCAGGATCCATACATAGCTTTAAGCAGAGGTATGATAAAGCTCACGGTTCAGGGAGAGTGACCTAGTAGCGATCAGTGAAGAGGTGGGGCCAGGAGCATGGACTCGACCCCTGCAACCTCAACTAGGTGAGTACACACACAAACAAACACACACACACGTCCTCATGAAATACACACAACCCAGGAGGAGGTGAAGAAGCTCCTAAGTGACCTTGATACCTCAAAGGCGGTGGGACGGGACATGTCTCCGTGGGTCCTTAGAGAGGGAGCAGAGACACTATGTGTGCCACTAACCACAATTTTCAACACATCTCTTGAAACTGGGCAACTACCTGAGGTATGGAAGATGGCAAATGTTGTCCCCATCTTTAAGAAAGGAGACAGAAATGAAGCACTAAACTATAGACCAGTGTCACTGACGTATATAGTATGCAAAGTCTTGGAGAAGATTATCAGGAGGAGAGTGGTGGAGCAACTGGAGCAGAACAAGAATATAAACAACCAGCACGGATTCATGGAAGGCAAATCCTGTGTCACAAACCTACTGGAGTTTTATGACAAGGTAACTGAAGTAAGACATGAGAGGGAGGGGTGGGTTGATTGCATTTTCTTGGACTGCAAGAAGTCCTTCGACGCAGTTCCTCACAAGAGATTTGTACAGAAGCTAGAGGATCAGGCACGTATAACAGGAAGGGCACTGCAATGGATCAGAGAATACCTAACAGGGAGGCAACATCGAGTCATGGCCCGTGATGACGAATCACAGTGTGCCCATGTGACGAGCGGGGCTCCACAAGGGCCAGTCCTGGGACCAGTGCTATTCTTGGTATATGTGAATGACATGACGGAAGGGATAGACTCAGAAGTGTCCCTGTTTGCAAATGATGTGAAGTTAATAGGAGAACTGAATCAGATGCGGATCAAACAGGTCTACAAAGAGACCTGGACAGGCTGGACACCTGGTCCAGCAACTGGTTCCTAGAATTTAACCCCGCCAAATGCAAAGTCATGAAGATCGGAGGACATAGAAAGCCGCAGACAAAGTATAGGCTAGGAGGCCAAAGACTGCAAACCTCACTCAAGGAGAAAGATCTAGGAGTGAGTATAATACCAAGTACGTCGCCAGAAGCACACACTAACCAGATAACTGCTGCGGCATATGGGCGCCTGGCAAACCTGAGAACAGCGTTCCGGCATCTCAGTAAGGAACCGTTCAGGACTCAATACACTGTGTATGTCAGGCCCATACTGGAGTACGCAGCACCAGTTTGGAACCCACACTTGGTCAAACACGTCAAGAAATTAGAGAAAGTGCAAAAGTTTGCAACAAGGATGGTTCCAGAGCTAAGGGGAATGTCCTACGAAGAAAGATTAAGGGAAATCGGTCTGACGACACTGGAGGACAGGAGGGTCAAGGGAGACATGATAACGACATACAAAATACTGCGTGGAATACACAAGGTGGACAGAGACATGATGTTCCAGAGATGGAACGCAGAAACAAAGGGTCACAGTTGGAAGCTGAAGACTCAGATGAGTCAGAGGGGTGTTAGGAAGTATTTCTTCAGCCACAGAGTTGTTAGGAAGTGGAATAATCTGGCAAGCGATGTAGTGGAGGCAGGAACCATACATAGTTTTAAGACGAGGTATAATAAAGCTCCTGGAGCTGGGAGAGGGAGGACGCAGTAGCGGCCAGTGAAGAGGCGGGGCCAGGAGCTAATTCTCGACCCCTGCAACCACAATTAGGTGAGTACACACACACACACACACACACACACACACACACACACACACACACACACACACACACACACACACACACACACACACACACACACACACACACAGGAATGAGCTTATCAACGGCAACCAGCACGGTTTCAAGGATGGGAAATCTTGTGTCACAAACCTACTAGAGTTCTATGACAGGGTGACAACAGTAAGACAAGAGAGGGGTGGGTAGATTGCGTTTTATTGGACTGTAAGAAGGCTTTTGACACAGTTCCACACAAGAGAACAGTGCATAAGCTGGAGGACCAGGCATGTATAACAGGGAAGGCTCTCCATTGGATCAGGGAATACCTATCGGGAAGACATCAGAGAGTCACGGTACAAGACGAAGTGTCAGAGTGGGCGCCTGTGACGAGCGGGGTTCCACAGGGGTCAGTGCTGTTTCTGGGATATGTGAACATGACGGAAGGAATAGACTCAGAAGTGTCCCTGTTTGCGGACGATGTGAAGTTGATGAGAAAAAATTCAATCAGACGAGGATCGGGCAGAATTACAAAGGGATCTGGACAGGCTGCAGGCCTGGTCCAGAAACTGGCTCCTGGAGTTCAACCTCGCCAAGTGCAAAGTCATGAAGACCGGGTAAGGGCAAAAGACCGCAGACGGAGTACAGAGATTACAAACCTCACTCAAGGAAAAGGATCTTGGGGTGAGTATAACACCGGGCACATCTCCAGAGACGCACATTATCCAAATAACTGCTGCAGCATATGGGCGCCAAACAACCTGAAGAATAGCATTCCGACATCTTAATAAGGAATCGTTCAGAACCCTGTACACTGTGTATGTCAGGCCTGTTTTGGATTATGCAGCACCAGTTTGGAACCCACACCTAGCCAAGCACGTACGGAAATTAGAGAAAGTGCAAAGATTTGCAACAAGATTAGTCCCGGAGCTAAGGGTAATGTCCTGCGAGGATAGGTTAAGAGAAATCGACCTAACGACACTGGAGGACAGGAGAAATAGGGGGAATATGATAACAACATATAAAATACTGAGAGGAATTTACAGGGTGGGCAGAGACAGGATGTTCCAGAGTTGGGACACACCAAGAAGAGGTATGATAAAGCTCATGGAGCAGGAAGAGTGACTTAGTAGCAACCAGTGAAAAGGCGGGGTCAGGAGCTGTGAATCGACCCCTGCAACCACAACTAGGTGAGTACAGGAACAGGTATCATAGGCATGATACCGGCCTGGGTCTGTAACGGAGTGAGGTAGTCAATGTGTGGCGAAATTCCACGAATGGAGAAATACATGAGATCGAATAGGTATGTGCCTTGGAAGCCTGAGCGACAATGCTGGAGGAGGCGGAGAAAAAGATAATTGATGAGCTAGAGAGAAAGTTCGAGGAGAAATTCATCAAGAGGCAGAAGAATGAGAAAGACGACGACTAAGAAATCAATCGGCTGGAGACAGAGCAGAGACAGAGAAAGGTACAAATTGAGGAAGTAAAGGATGTGAGCAGCCGACATATGCTTATGATTAAGACACATGTGCAACAGTTAGGTGTCTTATTACTGAAACGTTTCGCCTACACAGTAGGCTTCTTCAGTCAAATACAAAGACAGAAGGTGTAATAATGAAATGAAAATGTAGTCAGTCCATCAACCTTGGAGAAAAGCATTTGAGGTGGTCAGTCCTTCAGTCTGGAGAAGAGTTTAGCTTCATGGTCTGGAACGATATCGTTCCAGACCATGAAGCTAAACTCTTCTCCAGGATCAAAGAGATACAGGAGGAATCTGAAGACACGGTTGAGCAAAAAGGATATAAGGAAGGATTCCTTTACTCTCAGTGTGGTTGAAAATGGAATGACTTAGATGAGGCAGTGGTAGAGGCAAACACAATACCCAACTTCAAGAGTAGATATGAAAAGGCCCAAGAGACCAGAAATCAAGGATGCCCGTCAAAGTAACCTAGAACATGTTCGCAGGCACCTAGCTCCAACCCCTGAATATGCAACTCAGTGAGTACAACCCGGTGATTAAAAAAGTACACACACAAACACACACACACACACACACACACACACACACACACACACACACACACACACACACACACATTAGGGTCAGGGGATGTGAATCAACCCCTGCAACCACATATAGGTGATTACATACACATGCAAACCTCACTTAATGAGAAAGTCCTAGGAGCGAGCATAGTGCCTGGTAATGTGATCTGTATCGTGTGAGGACATACTTGTGAGCTCTCTCTGAAGACTTAACCAACGATGCATTCTGTCGAGCACTTCTACAAGGAGGTTAAAGAGGAACTGGAGGAGGCCAGGCGAGAGATACGGCAACTGACTGAGGAAAACAAGAGGATTCGTAGTAATCCTCTTGTTGTGAATCCTCAGGCCAAGAAAGGAAGCTGCACAGTTATTGGGCAGAAAGGAACGCCGTTAAAGATTAAAGAAAGTATGTAGAGGTGGATATGATGAAGATCCAGGAGACCGCTCTGGAAACCTCCAACTCATACTCTGTGCTGCCTGATCCCCTCAAGGGAGGTTCCTTGACGCTGTTGAGGGGCTCTTGATCTAGGGAATTAGATTTGTGCTCCGGTTCCCTGAATTGAAACTGAATATCTTCCATCCCCCGCACATGCGCTGTATAATCCTACGCGTTTAGCGCACCCGCATGATAATAATAATAATAATAATGTGCTGCCTGACGAAAGTGACTCTACTAGAGTGAAGGCCAGGAGCTAGGAGGTCTAGACACAAAACACAGAGATGTTAGGAAATACTTTTTTAGACTTTGGATAGGAAACAAGTGCATTAGATGAGGAAGTGGAGCGCAGCTTGATAAGACCATCATGCTTGGAATTAATATTACCAGTGATTGTAGTTTAAGAGGCAGGGCCAGGAGCTGGGACTTAACTCCCAGCATAATTCATTGTATACAGTTAAGTAGAAAATAAGATCCTCTAGGCGGCTAGGACATAATCTGGCAACCCCCGCCCACCCCTCACGCCCACACCAACAACCCCCGCCCACCCCTCACGCCCACACCAACAACCCCCGCCCACCCCTCACGCCCACACCCACAACCCCCGCCCACCCCTCACGCCCACACCAACAACCCCCCCCCACCCCTCACCCCCTCACCCACAACCCCCCCCCACCCCACACCCCCACACCAACAACCCCCGCCCACCCCTCACGCCCTCACCCACAACCCCCGCCCACCCCTCACGCCCTCAACCACAACCCCCGCCCACCCCTCACGCCCTCACCCACAACCCCCGCCCAGCCCTCACGCCTTCACCCACAACCCCCGCTCAGCCCTCAGGCCCTCACCCACAACCCCCGCCCACCCCTCACGCCCTCACCAACAACCCCCGCTCACCCCTCACGCCCTCACCCACAACCCCCGCCCAGCCCTCACGCCTTCACCCACAACC
Organism: Cherax quadricarinatus; assembly: GCF_038502225.1. NCBI lineage: Eukaryota > Metazoa > Arthropoda > Malacostraca > Decapoda > Parastacidae > Cherax > Cherax quadricarinatus. The sequence continues at coordinate 19,834,086 of NC_091329.1, forward strand.
CCCGCTCAGCCCTCACGCCCTCACCCACAACCCCCGCCCACCCCTCACGCCTTCACTCACAACCCCCGCGCGGCCCTCGCGCCCTCACCCACAACCCCCTCCCACCCCTCACGCCCTCACCCACAACCCCCGCTCACCCCTCACGCCCTCACCCACAAACCCCGCCCACCCCTCACGCCCTCACCCACAACCCCCGCCCATTCCTCACGCCTTCACCCACAACCCCCGCCCAACCCTCACGCCGTCACCCACAACCCCCGCCCAGCCCTCACGCTTTTACCCACAACCCCCGCCCAACCCTCACGCCCTCACCCACAACCCCCGCCCAGCCCTCACGCCTTGACCCACAACCCCCGCCCAACCCTCACGCCTTCACCCACAACCCCCGCCCACCCCTCACGCCCTCACCCACAACCCCCGCCCAGCCCTCACGCCGTCACCCACAACCCCCGCTCAGCCCTCACGCCCTCACCCACAACCCCCGCCCACCCCTCACGCCCCTCACCAACAACCCCCGCCCACCCCTCACGCCCTCACCCACAACCCCCGCCCAGCCCTCACGCCTTCACCCACAACCCCCGCTCAGCCCTCACGCCCTCACCCACAACCCCCGCCCACCCCTCACGCCTTCACTCACAACCCCCGCGCGGCCCTCGCGCCCTCACCCACAACCCCCGCCCACCCCTAACGCCCTCACCCACAACCCCCGCTCACCCCTCACGCCCTCACCCACAAACCCCGCCCACCCCTTACGCCCTCACCCACAACCCCCGCCCATTCCTCACGCCTTCACCCACAACCCCCGCCCAACCCTCACGCCGTCACCCACAACCCCCGCCCAGCCCTCACGCTTTTACCCACAACCCCCGCCCACCCCTCACGCCTTCACCCACAACCCCCGCCCAGCCCTCACGCCTTCACCCACAACCCCCGCCCACCCCTCACGCCTTCACCCAGAACCCCCGCTCAGCCCTCACGCCTTCACCCACAACCCCCGCCCAGCCCACAAGCCTTCACCCACAACCTATGCCCAGCCATCACGCCTTCACCCACAACCCCCGCCCACCCCTCACGCCTTCACCCACAACCCCCGCCCACCCCTCACGCTTTCACCCACAACCCCCGCCCACCCCTCACTCCTTCACCCACAACCCCCGCTCAGCCCTCACGCCTTCACCCACAACCCCCGCCCAGCCCTCACGCCTTCTCCCACAACCCACGCCCAGCCCTCACGCTCTGACCCACAACCCCCGCCCACCCCTCACGCCTTCACCCACAACCCCAGCCCACCCCTCACGCCTTCACCCACAACCCCCGCCCATCCCTCACGCCTTCACCCACAACCCCCGCCCACCCCTCACGCCTTCACCCACAACCCCTGCCCAGCCCTCACGCCTTCACCCACAACTCCCGCCCACCCCTCACGCCTTCACCCACAACTCCCTCCCACCCCTCACGCCTTCACCCACAACCCCCGCCCACCCCGCACGCCTTGACCCACAACCCCCACCCAGCCCTCACGCCTTCACCTACAATCCCCGCCCAGCCCTCACGCCTTCACCCACCACCCCCGCCCAGTCCTCACGCCTTCACCCACAACCCCCGCCCCCCCCCCACGCCTTCACCAACAACCCCCGCCCTGCCCTCACGCCTTCACCTACAACCCCCGTTCAGCCCTCACGCCTTCACCTACAACCCCCGCCCACCCCTCACTCCTTCACCCACAACCCCCGCCCAGCCCTCACGCCTTCACCCACAACCCCCGCCCAGCCCTCACGCCTTCACCCACAACCCCCGCCCAGCCCTCACGCCTTCACCCACAACCCCCGCCCAGCCCTCACGCCTTCACCCACAACCCCCGCCCGGCCCTCACGCCTTCACCCACAACCCCCGCCCAGCCCTCACGCCTTCACCCACAACCCCCGCCCGGCCCTCACGCCTTCACCCACAACCATCGCCCAGCCCTCACGCCTTCACCCACAACCCCCGCCTAGCCCTCAAGCTTTCACCTACAACCCCCGCCCAGCCCTCACGCCCTCACCCACAACCCCCCCCCCCCCCTCACGCCTTCACCCACAACCCCCGCCCACACCTCACTCCTTCACCCACAAACCCCGCCCATCCCTCACGCCTTCATCCACAACCCCCGCCCAGCCCTCACGCCCTCACCCACAACCCCCGCCCACCCCTCACGCCGTCACCCACAACCCCCGCCCGGCCCTCACGCCTTCACCCACAACCCCCGCCCACACCTCACTCCTTCACCCACAAACCCCGCCCATCCCTCACGCCTTCACCCACAACCCCCGCCCCGCCCTCACGCCTTCACCCACAACCCCCGCCCAGCCCTCACGCCTTCACCCACAACCCCCGCCCAGCCCTCACGCCTTCACCCACAACCCCCGCCCGGCCCTCACGCCTTCACCCACAACCCCCGCCCAGCCCTCACGCCTTCACCCACAAACCCCGCCCCGCCCTCACGCCTTCACCCACAACCCCCGCCTAGCCCTCAAGCTTTCACCTACAACCCCCGCCCACCCCTCACGCCTTCACCCACAACCCCCGCCCACCCCTCACGCCTTCACCCACAACCCCCGCCCACACCTCACTCCTTCACCCACAAACCCCGCCCATCCCTCACGCCTTCATCCACAACCCCCGCCCGGCCCTCACGCCTTCACCCACAACCCCCGCCCGGCCCTCACGCCTTCACCCACAACCCCCGCCAACCCCTCACGCCTTCACCCACAACCCCCGCCCACACCTCACTCCTTCACCCACAAACCCCGCCCATCCCTCACGCCTTCACCCACAAACCCCGCCCATCCCTCACGCCTTCATCCACAACCCCCGCCCAGCCCTCACGCCCTCACCCACAACCCCCGCCCACCCCTCACGCCGTCACCCACAACCCCCGCCCATCCCTCACGCCATCAACCACAACCCCCGCCCACACCACACGCCATCACCCACAAACCCCGCCCATCCCTCACGCCTTCATCCACAACCCCCGCCCATCCCTCACGCCCTCACCCACAACCCCCGCCCACACCTCACTCCTTCACCCACAAACCCCGCCCATCCCTCACGCCTTCACCCACAACCCCCGCCCAGCCCTCACGCCCTCACCCACAACCCCCGCCCACCCCTCACACCTTTTTTATGGTTAATTTCGATAATACTCATGATCAACATTCACATAATATATATCAAAGGCACAATAATATTTTTATATATTTTCCTCACCTTGAGAAAATAATAATATTGTGTCTTACATAAATCATAACATTTATATTTGTGTTGTTTAAAAACGAATATTTGACCAACATCAATATGTTTCCACATAAATTTTATTACATCAATATAGAACATGTCAGTGTACTCACCAGCGGTACTCATCAACACGTCGTCCAAACATTGAGACTCGTTTTCTCTTGTTATGGATGTCCAGATATCCATCGTCTCTTGTTGTGGATGTCCTAATACTCATTGTCTCTTGTTATGGTTGTCCTGATATCCATTGTCTCTTGTTGTGGATATCCTAATAATCATTGTCTCTTGTTTTGGATGTCCAGATATCCATTGTCTCTTGTTGTGGATATCCTAATAATCATTGTCTCTTGTTTTGGATGTCCAGATATCCATTGTCTCTTGTTGTGGATATCCTAATAATCATTGTCTCTTGTTTTGGATGTCCAGATATCCATTGTCTCTTGTTGTGGATATCCTAATAATCATTGTCTCTTGTTTTGGATGTCCAGATATCCATTGTCTCTTGTTGTGGATGTCCTAATATCCATTGTCTCTTGTTATGGTTGTCCTGATATCCATTGTCTCTTGTTATGGATGTCCAGATATCCATCGTCTCTTGTTGTGGATATCCTAATACTCATTGTCTCTTGTTATGGTTGTCCTGATATCCATCGTCTCTTGTTGTGGATGTCCAGATATCCATACCCTAACTCTAAGTATCTATTACATGTCCTTCATCAATAAAACCGGATAATTCTCTCTCTTAATTATAGGATAAATCTTTCACCTACAATGTTAATTGTACATAAGTAACCCGCGTATAGGAGAGAGGAGCTTGCGACGTTTCGGTCCGACTTGGACCACTGACAAAGTCACACTAACAGAAATGAGTGAAGTATAGGTAGTACAGGGGTTGAAGAAGGTTGGGATAGATTTAAAAATGCAGTGTTAGAATGTGGGAGCAGAAGTTTGTAGGTATAGGAGGGTGGGTACTGGAAGAAAGAAGGGACACAGTTTATATATAGGCGAGGGATACAGGGCCGGGACCAAGAGAGGAAGAACATGAAATAGCGGTGGTGGTAGTGGAAGCAGAAGTAGTAGAAGAATAGTAGTAGAAAGTAGGGAGAATAGTTTGATGACACAAGAGAAACTAGTCTTTTTACTTTCTACTACCATTTCTGCTACTACTACTACTACTACCACTACTACCAGCCTTACCATTACCACCACTTCCTGTTCTTCCTCTCGTGTTCCCGTCCTTGTCCCCCTCGCCTATATACTGGCTTCCTCACTCTTTTCTGTTAGTGTGACTTTGTAAATGGTGTAAGTCGGACCGAAACGTCATCGTAAGCTCCTCTCTCCTACATACGGGTTATTTATTGTTACAGTCACTGTGTTGTGCCTTTTTATTCTTTACAGTAATTGTAGATTCACACTTAGATGTGCCCATTAGATGTGGAAACTATTCATAAATTTTTCAGTTGTAAGCGAAGGCTTAAAATGGGAGGGAATTCCTTTGGGTTTATAGGAAATCTCAGAAAGCGCAGCAGCTTTACCGAATACATATTGTTTCAATGCTATATGTTCGCTGATATTCGAGCTCGGTTCTGGGATTTCAGAAGTCCTAGCTGCTGTTTCCTGCTGGCATCTTCCTGTGGATGATCCTCAGGGAAATTTAATAAATGCTTATACATATTGCTTTTAAATTGAATGTAAATGGTTCAGAAAACTGACAAGTTGATAAATGCGACACTTGTGCGACACTTGTGCGACACTTGTGCGACACTTGTGTATCTTTGTTGTGGAGCAGTTTCGCCATCCAGTAATCATCCTTTCTCATATACACCTTTCTCACAAGAATACATCCGTGTAGCATTTAATTCTTGCTCACCAAATTAGCTAACTCTTTGAGTCAAGGATGATTTACTTGCAAAGGAGTTTGTTGCATAAAAAGGCAATACCTTGAGGTAATATATTCATAAAAGGTTGCGGTCTCAAGAACATGTAGCGAAACTCCAGTGTGATCAAAATGGTTTTGAAAACCCACAAGTTGAAGAACGAGACGCTTTTGTGGTTTCTTCAGTCGAATACAGAGAACAACAGAAGAAGTCACTGGTTAGCGAAACGTTCCCTCAATAATGATTCCCAAATATTACCCAAGTGTTTACGTAAGAAAGTCTTTCATGAAAAAAATGGAGTGAGTTTTCGTAAAGGTAATATTGTACGTACTTATTCATTTGTCATTGAAGGATATTATGGGCGAAAGGTGAGTGGAAATATTTTTGTTCTTTTAGACTGTTGAAAGGTTATAATCACAAAAACAAAATTCACCTTTCGGAAGATTAGACTAATCAGCCTGACATTCTCCTCAGATATGTTTATCTCTGTTTCAGTTTTTTTGTACGTGGATTCTGGCTGCATCCTAGACTGCATGGCATTTCTGTGCCACACACATCTTCATCTGTCACAGAAATTTACGTAAAATTTGAGAACAAGAAGGCATAGTGCCGGGATTGGAACAATACACAAATTACTCAAACTTATGAGAGAGAAACCACGACGGCGTTTTGGTCCGACTTGGACCACTTATAAAGTCACATAAAGTTAATACTTTTTTTGCACCCCCCCCCCTCCTACACACACACAAACACATACACACACACAAACACACACAAACACACACACACACACACACACAAACACACACACACACACACACAAGCACACACACACACACACACACACACACACACACGCACGCACACACACACACACACACACACACACACACACACACACACACACACACACACACACACACACACACACACCATTAAAGCATATTTCCAATGCTAATAGTTATTTTAAATATAATGTTTATAGTTACACATTCTTTCATTGGAAGAACTTACGAAGTGAAGGAAAAGCTGTACATAAAGTCAGCTTCATGAAGTTTTCAACTCTCTCCCACACACGTGTATTATATCATGAATAAAGAGTAGACCAAATTCCCTCTAAATTAAGGAACCTCTATTATTTACATTGGATCTCAGTTGCAATACACGCACCACTGCACCACACCATTCTTTCACCAGCTGGTTAACATCACCAACTATTTCTTGCATTATCCAGTGAAATACTCTCTCATAATTTTCTTCCTAAGTTTTGCACAGTCTCTCAAAATTCTGATTCTCAGAATCTTGGAGATTCTTCATGTTATAACACTCGTCCAGATCTTTCTCTGTCTTTGTATACATCATAATCCACTTCATGTCATGTTCTCAGCTACACTTCACGTCATGTTCTCAGCTACACTTCATGTCATGTTCTCAGCTACACTTCACGTCATGTTCTCAGCTACACTTCATGTCATGTCCTCAGCTACACTTCACGTCATGTTCTCAGCTACACTTTACGTTATTTTCTCAGCTACACTTCACGTCATGTCCTCAGCTACACTTCACGTCATGTTCTCAGCTACACTTCACGTTATGTTCTCAGCTACACTTCATGTCATGTTCTCAGCTACACTTCATGTCAGTTCTCAGCTACACTTCATGTCATGTTCTCAGCTACACTTCATGTCATGTTCTCAGCTACACTTCATGTCATGTTCTCAGCTACACTTCATGTCATGTTCTCAGCTACACTTCATGTCATGTTCTCAGCTACACTTCACGTCATGTTCTCAGCTACACTTCATGTCATGTTCTCAGCTACACTTCATGTCATGTCCTCAGCTACACTTTACGTTATGTTCTCAGCTACACTTCACGTCATGTTCTCAGCTACACTTCATGTCATGTTCTCAGCTACACTTCACGTCATGTTCTCAGCTACACTTCACGTCATGTTCCCAGCTACACTTCATGTCATGTCCTCAGCTACACTTTACGTTATGTTCTCAGCTACACTTCACGTCATGTTCCCAGCTACACTTCATGTCATGTCCTCAGCTACACTTTACGTTATGTTCTCAGCTACACTTCAAGTCATGTTCTCAGCTACACTTCATGTCATGTTCTCAGCTACACTTCACGTCATGTTCTCAGCTACACTTCATGTCATGTTCTCAGCTACACTTCACGTCATGTTCTCAGCTACACTTCACGTCATGTTCTCAGCTACACTTCATGTCATGCTCTCAGCTACACTTCATGTCATGTCCTCAGCTACACTTTACATTATGTTCTCAGCTACACTTCATGTCATGTTCTCAGCTACACTTCATGTCATGTTCTCAGCTACACTTCACGTCATGTTCTCAGCTACACTTCACGTCATGTTCTCAGCTACACTTCATGTCATGTTCTCAGCTACACTTCATGTCATGTTCTCAGCTACACTTTACATTATGTTCTCAGCTACACTTCATGTCATGTTCTCAGCTACACTTCATGTCATGTTCTCAGCTACACTTCATGTCATGTCCTCAGCTACACTTTACGTTATGTTCTCAGCTACACTTCACGTCATGTTCTCAGCTACACTTCATGTCATGTTCTCAGCTACACTTCACGTCATGTTCTCAGCTACACTTCACGTCGTGTTCTCAGCTACACTTCACGTCATGTTCTCAGCTACACTTCATGTCATGTTCTCAGCTACACTTCATGTCATGTTCTCAGCTACACTTCACGTCATGTTCTCAGCTACACTTCACGTCATGTTCTCAGCTACACTTCATGTCATGTTCTCAGCTACACTTCATGTCATGTCCTCAGCTACACTTTACATTATGTTCTCAGCTACACTTCATGTCATGTTCTCAGCTACACTTCATGTCATGTTCTCAGCTACACTTCATGTCATGTTCTCAGCTACACTTCACGTCATGTTCTCAGCTACACTTCATGTCATGTCCTCAGCTACACTTTATGTTCTCAGCTACACTTCATGTCATGTTCTCAGCTACACTTTACATTATGTTCTCAGCTACACTTCATGTCATGTTCTCAGCTACACTTCGCGTCATGTTCTCAGCTACACTTCATGTCATGTTCTCAGCTACACTTCATGTCATGTTCTCAGCTACACTTCACGTCATGTTCTCAGCTACACTTCATGTCATGTCCTCAGCTACACTTCATGTCATGTTCTCAGCTACACTTCACGTCATGTTCTCAGCTACACTTCATGTCATGTCCTCAGCTACACTTCACGTCATGTTCTCAGCTACACTTCATGTCATGTTCTCAGCTACACTTCACGTCATGTTCTCAGCTACACTTCACGTCATGTTCTCAGCTACACTTCACGTCATGTCCTCAGCTACACTTCACGTCATGTTCTCAGCTACACTTCACGTCATGTTCTCAGCTAAACTTCATGTCATGTTCTCAGCTACACTTCACGTCATGTTCTCAGCTACACTTCATGTCATGTCCTCAGCTACACTTCACGTCATGTTCTCAGCTACACTTCATGTCATGTTCTCAGCTACACTTCACGTCATGTTCTCAGCTACACTTCATGTCATGTTCTCAGCTACACTTCATGTCATGTCCTCAGCTACACTTCACGTCATGTTCTCAGCTACACTTCACGTCATGTTCTCAGCTACACTTCACGTCATGTCCTCAGCTACACTTCATGTCATGTTCTCAGCTACACTTCACGTCATGTTCTCAGCTACACTTCATGTCATGTTCTCAGCTACACTTCACGTCATGTTCTCAGCTACACTTCATGTCATGTCCTCAGCTACACTTCACGTCATGTTCTCAGCTACACTTCATGTCATGTTCTCAGCTACACTTCACGTCATGTTCTCAGCTACACTTCATGTCATGTTCTCAGCTACACTTCATGTCATGTCCTCAGCTACACTTTACATTATGTTCTCAGATACACTTCATGTCATGTTCTCAGCTACACTTCACGTCATGTTCTCAGCTACACTTCACGTCATGTTCTCAGCTACACTTCATGTCATGTTCTCAGCTACACTTCATGTCATGTCCTCAGCTACACTTTACATTATGTTCTCAGCTACACTTCATGTCATGTTCTCAGCTACACTTCACGTCATGTTCTCAGCTACACTTCATGTCATGTCCTCAGCTACACTTCACGTCATGTTCTCAGCTACACTTCATGTCATGTTCTCAGCTACACTTCACGTCATGTTCTCAGCTACACTTCACGTCATGTCCTCAGCTACACTTTACATTATGTTCTCAGCTACACTTCATGTCATGTTCTCAGCTACACTTCATGTCATGTCCTCAGCTACACTTTACATTATGTTCTCAGCTACACTTCATGTCATGTTCTCAGCTACACTTCACGTCATGTTCTCAGCTACACTTCACGTCATGTTCTCAGCTACACTTCATGTCATGTTCTCAGCTACACTTCATGTCATGTTCTCAGCTACACTTCACGTCATGTTCTCAGCTACACTTCATGTCATGTTCTCAGCTACACTTCAGGTCATGTTCTCAGCTACACATCATGTCATGTTCTCAGCTACACTTCACGTCATGTTCTCAGCTACACTTCACGTCATGTCCTCAGCTACACTTCACGTCATGTTCTCAGCTACACTTCACGTCATGTTCTCAGCTACACTTTACATTATGTTCTCAGCTACACTTCACGTCATGTTCTCAGCTACACTTCATGTCATGTTCTCAGCTACACTTCACGTCATGTTCTCAGCTACACTTCACGTCATGTTCTCAGCTACACTTCACGTCATGTTCTCAGCTACACTTCACGTCATGTTCTCAGCTACACCTCACGTCATGTTCTCAGCTACACTTCACGTCATGTTCTCAGCTACACTTCATGTCATGTTCTCAGCTACACTTCACGTCATGTTCTCAGCTACACTTCACGTCATGTTCTCAGCTACACTTCATGTCATGTTCTCAGCTACACTTCACGTCATGTTCTCAGCTACACTTCACGTCATGTTCTCAGCTACACTTCACGTCATGTTCTCAGCTACACTTCATGTCATGTTCTCAGCTACACTTCACGTCATGTTCTCAGCTACACTTCACGTCATGTTCTCAGCTACACTTCACGTCATGTTCTCAGCTACACTTCATGTCATGTTCTCAGCTACACTTCACGTCATGTTCTCAGCTACACTTCACGTCATGTTCTCAGCTACACTTCACGTCATGTCTCACCTCTTCATCAGTATTCATGACTAGTATCATTTTATTTACTGACTCACAGCGGGAAAAAAAAGAAATGAAAATGGAAAGGCAAGGAAGTAATGAGTCATTTTAATTCTTTCCTCAACTCTAACCCCATCACATTCCCCCTCCCTCCCCCCTTTATACCCTACCCCTTCACCTTCCACCACCCCTCAACACCCCTTCACCTTCCACCACCCCTCAACACCCCTTCACCTTCCACCACCCCTCAACACCCCTTCACCTTCCACCACCCCTCAACACCCCTTCACCTTCCACCACCCCTCAACACTCCTTCACCTTCCACCACCCCTCAACACCCCTTCACCTTCCACCACCCCTCAACACCCCTTCACCTTCCACCACCCCTCAACACCCCTTCACCTTCCACCACCCCTCAACACCCCTTCACCTTCCACCACCCCTCAACACCCCTTCACCTTCCACCACCGCTCAACACCCCTTCACCTTCCACCACCCCTCAACACCCCTTCACCTTCCACCAACCCTCAACACCCCTTCACCTTCCACCACCCCTCAACACCCCTTCACCTTCCACCACCCCTCAACACCCCTTCACCTTCCACCACCCCTCAACACCCCCTCTCCTTCCACCACCCCTCAACACCCCTACACCTTCCACCACCCCTCAACACCCCTTCACCTTCCACCACCCCTCAACACCCCTTCACCTTCCACCACCCCTCAACACCCCCTCACCTTCCACCACCCCTCAACACCCCCTCACCTTCCACCACCCCTCAACACCCCTACACCTTCCACCACCCCTCAACACCCCTTCACCTTCCACCACCCCTCAACACCCCTTCACCTTCCACCACCCCTCAACACCCCTTCACCTTCCACCACCCCTCAACACCCGTTCACCTTCCACCACCCCTCAACACCCCTTCACCTTCCACCACCCCTCAACATCCCTTCACCTTCCACCACCCCTCAACACCCCCTCACCTTCCACCACCCCTCAACACCCCCTCACCTTCCACCACCCCTCAACACCCCCTCACCTTCCACCACCCCTCAACACCCCTTCACCTTCCACCACCCCTCAACACCCCTTCACCTTCCACCACCCCTCAACACACCTTCACCTTCCATCACCCCTCAACACCCCCTCACCTTCCACCACCCCTCAACACCCCTTCACTTTCCACCACCCCTCAACACCCCCTCACCTTCCACCACCCCTCAACACTCCTTCACCTTCCACCCCCCCTCAACACTCCTTCATCTTCCACCACCCCTCAACAACCCTTCACCTTACACCACCCCTCAACACCCCTTCACCTTCCACCACCCCTCAACACCCCTTCACCTTCCACCACCCCTCAACACTCCTTCACCTTTCACCACCCCTCAACACCCCTTCACCTTCCACCACCCCTCAACACCCCTTCACCTTCCACCACCCCTCAACACCCCTTCACCTTCCACCACCCCTCAACACTCCTTCATCTTCCACCACCCCTCAACACCCCTTCACCTTCCACCACCCCTCAACACCCCTTCACCTTCCACCACCACTCAACACCCCTTCACCTTCCACCACCCCTCAACACCCCTTCACCTTCCACCACCCCTCAACACTCCTTCACCTTCCACCACCCCTCAACACTCCTTCATCTTCCACCACCCCTCAACACCCCTTCACCTTCCACCACCCCTCAACACCCCATCACCTTCCTCAACCCCTCAACACCCCTTCACCTTCCACCACCCCTCAACACTCCTTCACCTTTCACCACCCCTCAACACCCCTTCACCTTCCACCACCCCTCAACACCCCTTCACCTTCCACCACCCCTCAACACCCCTTCACCTTCCACCACCCCTCAACACCCCTTCACCTTCCACCACCCTTCAACACCCCCTCGCCTTCCACCACCCCTCAACACCCCCTCACCTTCCACCACCCCTCAACACCCCTACACCTTCCACCACCCCTCAACACCCCTTCACCTTCCACCACCCCTCAACACCCCTTCACCTTCCACCACCCCTCAACACCCCCTCTCCTTCCACCACCCCACAACACCCCGTCACCATCCACCACCCCTCAACACCCCCTCTCCTTCCACCACCCCTCAACACCCCCTCACCTTCCACCACCCCTCAACACCCCTACACCTTCCACCACCCCTCAACACCCCTTCAGCTTCCACCACCCCTCAACACCCCTTCACCTTCCACCACCCCTCAACACCCCCTCATCTTCCACCACCCCTCAACACCCCTTCACCTTCCACCACCCCTCAACACCCCCTCACCTACCACCACCCCTCAACACCCCCTCACATTCCACTACCCCACCCCTCAACACCCCCTCACATTCCACCACCCCTCAACACCCCTCACTTTCCACCACCCCTCAACACCCCTCACCTTCCACCACCCCTCAATATCCCCCCTCCCCTTTTTCTCTCACCTCTCACCAGAAAAAATAAAAAACACTTTCAGCAATTAGAATTTCAATGAAGGGGGGGGGTAAAAATGGGAGTAGGGGAGATTTTGTACAAAAAAGGGGATTTTTTGCAAAAAAAAAAGACTGGAATTTGTAGGAAAAAAAGGATTATGTAGGAAAAAACGGGATTTTGTAGGAAATAATGGTGATTTTGTTGGAAGAAAGGGGATTTTGTGGTAAGAATGAGGATTTTGTAGGTAGAGAAATTTTGTATGAAAAGGGGAATTTTGTAAGAAAATAGGTTTTTGTATGAAAAAAAAGAGGGATATAGGAAAAAGGGGGAATTATATAGAAAACGGGATTTGTAAAAAAAAACGGGACTTTGTAGGAAAATGAGGATTTTGTAGAGAAAAAGAGGGATTTTATAGAAAAAAGGGGAATTTTATAGAATAAGATAGTAGGTTGGTAGACAGCAACCACCCAGGGAGGTACTACCGTCCTGCCAAGTGAGTGTAAAACGAAAGCCTGTAATTATTTTACATGATGGTAGGATTGCTGGTGTCTTTTGTCTGTCTCATAAATATGCAAGATTACAGGTATGTCTTGCTACTTCTACTTACACTTAGGTCACACTACACATACATGTACACGTTTATTTATACACACTCATCTGAGTTTTCTTTGATTTTATCTTAATAGTTCTTGGTCTTATTACTTTTCCTTTTATATCCATGGGGAAGTGGAATAAGAATCTTTCCTCCGTAAGCCATGCGTGTTGTAAAAGTCAACTAAAATGCCGGGAACAATGGGCTAGTAACCCCTTTTCCTGTAAAGATTACTAAAAAGAATAAGAAAATTGTCAAAGTGGAAAGTCTGAATGTGCGTGGATGTTGTGCAAATGATAAGAAAGAGATGATTGTGGATGTTATGAATGAGAAGAAACTGGATGTCCTGGCTTTAAGTGAAACAAAGCTGAAGGGGGTGGGAGAGTTTCAGTGGAGAGGAATAGATGGGATTAGGTCAGGGGTTTCAAATAGAGTTAGAGCTAAAGAAGGAGTAGCAATAATGTTGAAGGATAAGCTATGGCAGGAAAAGAGGGACTACAAATGTATAAATTTAAGGATTATGTGGAGTAAAATAAAGACTGGATGTGAAAAGTGGGTTATAATAACCGTGTATGCACCTGGAGAAGAGAGAAGTGTAGAGGAGAGAGAGAGATTCTGGGAAATGTTGAGTGAATGCGTGGGGAGTTTTGAATCAAGTGTGAGAGTAATGGTGGTTGGGGATTTCAATGCTAAAGTGGGTAAAAATGTTATGGAAGGAGTAGTAGGTAAATTTGGGGTGCCAGGGGTAAATGTAAATGGGGAGCCTTTAATTGAGCAATGTGCAGAAAGAAATTTGGTAATAAGTAATACATATTTTATGAAAAAGAGGATAAATAAATATACAAGGTATGATGTAGCATGTAATGAAAGTAGTTTGTTAGATTATGTATTGGTGGATAAAAGGTTGATGGGTAGGCTCCAGGATGTACATGTTTATAGAGGGGCAACTGATATATCGGATCATTATTTAGTTGTAGCTACAGTTAGAGTAAGAGGTAGATGGGAAAAGAGGAAGGTGGCAGCAACAAGTAAGAGGGAGGTGAAAGTGTATAAACTAAGGGAGGAGGAAGTTCGGGCTAGATATAAGCGACTATTGGCAGAAAGGTGGGCTAGTGCAAAGATGAGTAGTGGGGGGGGGGGGTTGAAGAGGGTTGGAATAGTTTTAAAAATGCAGTATTAGAATGTGGGGCAGAAGTTTGTGGTTATAGGAGGGTGGGGGCAGGAGGAAAGAGGAGTGATTGGTGGAATGATGAAGTAAAGGGTGTGATAAAAGAGAAAAAGGTAGCTTACGAGAGGTTTTTACAAAGCAGAAGTGTTATAAGAAGAGCAGAGTATATGGAGAGTAAAAGAAAGGTGAAGAGAGTGTTGAGAGAGTGCAAAAGGAGAGCAGATGAAAGAGTGGGAGAGGCACTGTCAAGAAATTTTAATGAAAATAAGAAAAAAATTTGGAGTGAGTTAAACAAGTTAAGAAAGCCTAGGGAAAGTATGGATTTGTCAGTTAAAAACAGAGTAGGGGAGTTAGTAGATGGGGAGAGGGAGGTATTAGGTAGATGGCGAGAATATTTTGAGGAACTTTTAAATGTTGAGGAAGAAAGGGAGGCGATAATTTCATGCACTGGCCAGGAAGGTATACCATCTTTTAGGAGTGAAGAAGAGCAGAATGTAAGTGTGGTGGAGGTACGTGAGGCATTACGTAGAATGAAAGGGGGTAAAGCAGCTGGAACTGATGGGATCATGACAGAAATGTTAAAAGCAGGGGGGGATATAGTGTTGGAATGGTTGGTACTTTTCTTTAATAAATGTATGAAAGAGGGGAAGGTACCTAGGGATTGGCGGAGAGCATGTATAGTCCCTTTATATAAAGGGAAAGGGGACAAAAGAGATTGTAAAAATTATAGAGGAATAAGTTTACTGAGTATACCAGGAAAAGTATACGGTAGGGTTATAATTGAAAGAATTAGAGGTAAGACAGAATGTAGGATTGCGGATGAGCAAGGAGGCTTCAGAGTGGGTAGGGGATGTGTAGATCAAGTGTTTACATTGAAGCATATATGTGAACAGTATTTAGATAAAGTAGGGAAGTTTTTATTGCATTTATGGATTTAAAAAAGGCATATGATAGAGTGGATAGAGGAGCAATGTGGCAGATGTTGCAAGTATATGGAATAGGTGCTAAGTTACTAAATGCTGTAAAGAGCTTTTATGAGGATAATGAGGCTCAGGTTAGGGTGTGTAGAAGAGAGGGAGACTACTTCCCGGTAAAAGTAGGTCTTAGACAGGGATGTGTAATGTCACCATGGTTGTTTAATATATTTATAGATGGGGTTGAAAAAGAAGTAAATGCTAGGGTGTTCGGGAGAGGGGTGGGATTAAATTATGGGGAATCAAATTCAAAATGGGAAGTGACACAGTTACTTTTTGCTGATGATACTGTGCTTATGGGAGACTCTAAAGAAAAATTGCAAAGGTTAGTGGATGAGTTTGAGAATGTGTGTAAAGGTAGAAAGTTGAAAGTGAACATAGAAAAGAGTAAGGTGATGAGGGTATCAAATGATTTAGATAAAAAAAATTGGATATCAAATTGGGGAGGAGGAGTATGGAAGAAGTGAATGTTTTCAGATACTTGGGAGTTGACGTGTCGGCGGATGGATTTATGAAGGATGAGGTTAATCATAGAATTGATGAGGGAAAAAAGGTGAGTGGTGCGTCGAGGTATATGTGGAGTCAAAAAACGTTATCTATGGAGGCAAAGAAGGGAATGTATGAAAGTATAGTAGTACCAACACTCTTATATGGATGTGAAGCTTGGGTGGTAAATGCAGCAGATAGGAGACGGTTGGAGGCAGTGGAGATGTCCTGTCTAAGGGCAATGTGTGGTGTAAATATTATGCAGAAAATTCGGAGTGTGGAAATTAGGAGAAGGTGTGGAGTTAATAAAAGCATTAGTCAGAGGGCAGAAGAGGGGTTGTTGAGGTGGTTTGGTCATTTAGAGAGAATGGATCAAAGTGGAATGACATGGAAAACATATAAATCTATAGGGGAAGGAAGGAGGGGTAGGGGTCGTCCTCGAAAGGGTTAGAAAGAGGGGGTAAAGGAGGTTTTGTGGGCGAGGGGCTTGGACTTCCAGCAAGCGTGCATGAGCGTGTTAGGAGTGAATGGAGACGAATGATACTTTGGACCTGACGATCTGTTGGAGTGTGAGTAGGGTAATATTTAGTGAAGGGATTCAGGGAAACCGGTTATATTCATATAGTCGGACTTGAGTCCTGGAAATGGGAAGTACAATGCCTGCACTTTAAAGGAGGGGTTTGGGATATTGGCAGTTTGGAGGGATATGTTGTGTATCTTTATATGTATATGCTTCTAAACTGTTGTATTCTGAGCACCTCTGCAAAAGCAGTGATAATGTGTGAGTGTGATGAAAGTGTTGAATGATGATGAAAGTATTTTCTTTTTGGGGATTTTCTTTCTTTTTTGGGTCACCCTGCCTCGGTGGGAGACGACCGACTTGTTGAAAAAAAAAAAGGGGGGATTTTTTAGGAAAAAGAGATTTTGTAGAAAAAAAACTTTTAGGAAAATGGGGATTTTATAGGAAAAATTAAAATTTTGTAGGAAAGAGAGATATTGTAGGAAAAAGGGGGAATTTTGTAGGAAAAAAGGGAATTTATAGAAGGGCCATAAGCGGCCCGCATATGAGGGCCGCGTGTGAGGGCCGCGTGTGAGGGCCGCGTGTGAGGGCCGCGTGTGAGGGCCGCGTGTGAGGGCCGCGTGTGAGGGCCGCATCCATTTCTAGGAAATGGGCATATTTATTCTGGAAACATTTCGTCTGCCAGTGGCTTCTTCAGTCCAATGCAGAGAAAGGTGAAAGATGAGTAGTAGTTTGAGGTAATCAGTCCCTCAGTCTGGAGTCTGTGGTCAGTCCATCAATCTTGATGGACTGACCACATCGACTCAAGGTTGAGGGACTGATTACCTCATTCTACTCCTGTTCTTCAAGATTCTCCTTTGTATGGACTGATGAAGTCACTGTGTGGTGAAACGTTTCCTCAATAAAGATACCCAAGAGTTGCACATGTGTCTAATTTATCAACATGTCGGTTCTCTGAACCATTCATCTACAAAATATAACTGTTACGGTACTCAACGGACTCACCTGAAATGATTTATGGTACCAGGGGCTTAACGTATTAGGTCTGTCTAAGGTACCTACTGCTGTATGCATGGATGTAGACTTTTTTTTATTCCAGTGCCTTCCACAGGATTCCTAACCACAACTGATTACGTGAATAACTGAGTCTACACTATGGAACTTAGGGTCCCATAATTAATGTCGGAATTATCTCGCGCTTTATTTCTACGCGATAATACTCGGCTGGTGTTCAGTGTCACTACCTTGGCATCCGAAACCTCTAACCTGCTGGCACCCAGGATGCCAAGTTGTAGTCCTACAGAGCTATGACAATGACTGTACTTATGTTGCTACTAAGTTTATTTAGGTACAGCTACACATAAGTACAATTATCATACAGAGTTTAACATGTGAAATACCCACAGGGGGAGTTGGATAATAGCTATAGGCCTTTCGTGTTGTAATCAACACCTCGTCAGGAGCTTGCAAAGTTGCAAAAAAGAATAAAAGATCTCATCAGATTTGTTTGGAGAGACGCTAACAAGCGTCCTTCGGAACGAATCTGCTGACATCTCTTACCCTATTTCTGCAACTTTGCAACCTCCTGATGTATTGATTGCAACACGAAAGGCCTAGAGCTATTATTTAACTCCTCTTGTGCTTGTTTTGCATCTTGTATCGCTTGCTCTCGATTATTGCATATAGTTTAACAAGTGTAACTTAAGTCAGTGACTTAATTACATTGGGGTCCTTGAAAGAAGAAATAACCCTGCTAGCTTACTAACAGCTTACATTTAATCAGCGCACATTCAAGGTCTAAGCTAGTAGTTCCTTAAACCCTACTAGCGCATGAATCTCGTACCCTATCTGAGTCAACAACCGGCTTTCTACAACAGCTGTAGAGCAAATCATGGAACGGGTGGGGTTCGAGCCCGTGACAAGCGAATCTTAAAACTCACAGGCCAGTGTGTTAACGACTGGGCCTATAAAACACCCGCAGAGGAGAAAAACAGAGCTGACGAATGGAACCTTGACCGTTGTGTCCAGCGAACAGAATATGAAGAAGTCAAGCCTCCCGCGGAGAATGGGAGAAATTTGTCATAGATGCTCAGGGCAGTGTACACACACACACACACACACACACACACACACACACACACACACACACACACACACACACACATATACATATCCTTACACCCCACCAACACTTAATATCTTATATCCTAAACAACCTGCGAAGTATTTTCGTAATTTCCCTAATCTAGTTTTTACAATTTCGACAAAAATCTAGAAAAAAACCAGCATACCAACATTTACTATACATGCAGCATAATTCCTCATGCGGTGTATGAGGCCAACATTGACACAGCATAATACAGGAAGCCATAAAAAATACTCAGGAATATCTGATTAAAAAAATTAACTGAAAAACAATGTCAAGAAATCACTGTTTTGAGTAATACAATTAATATATATTTTTTTCGTTTCTTTTCGTTCAGTGTGGCATCCCTGTTGTAACTCTTAGATTATGCATTATTGCATTTATTTGTTAACTACTGTTCTTATCTCTGCCTTTCTTGCTGATACAAATCTGCTTGTAGTTTTGTGGCGCCTGTACTCTCTCTTACCATAAGTTGTTGTTCCTCAAAAAAAAAAATACCCCCGGCCGGGATTGAACCCGCGGTCATAGAGTCTCAAAACTCCAGCCCGTCGCGTTAGCCACTAGACCAGCTAGCCACAATAAGATTCATCCAACTAGGTATATTTCTACACCATAGGAAAATTAGCACAGGCACCTCTGTGACCACAAATGCAAGTTTTTACAGACGAATCTCCAGCTAGCGTGGCCGTGACGAACTCTAGCTCAAGTCCCTTCACTGCCGTCAACATGACTCAAGAAATCGTAATGACACGATTGCAAATAAACCATACCCCCGGCCGGGGGTATGGTTTATTTGCAATCGTGTCATTACGATTTCTTGAGTCTTGTTGTTCCTCGTCCACTGTATTCGGGAGCTGTTGCGTCTTTGCTTCTAGCGTCTCTCTGCCTCTTGCGTTTCTCTGCTTCTTGCGTCTCTCCGCTTCTTGCGTCTCTCTCTGCTTCTTCCGTCACTTCTTTTTGCGTATCAGCGATTGTTGCGTCTGTGAGCTGCTTGCAGCTCTGCGCTTGTTGCGTCTCTGCGCTTGTTGCGTCTGTGCGCTTCTTGCAGCTCTGCGCTTGTTGCGTCTCTGCGCTTGTTGCGTCTGTGCGCTTCTTGCAGCTCTGCGCTTGTTGCGTCTGTGCGCTTGTTGCAGCTCTGCGCTTGTTGCGTCTCTGCGCTTGTTGCGTCTCTGCACTTCTTGCGTCTGTGTGCTTCTTGCAGCTCTGCGCTTGTTGCGTCTGTGTGCTTCTTGCACTCTGCGCTTGTTGCGTCTCTTCGCTTGTTGCGTCTCTTCGCTTGTTGCGTCTCTGCGCTTGTTACGCCTGTGTGCTTCTTGCACTCTGCGCTTGTTGCGTCTCTGCGCTTGTTGCGTCTCTTCGCTTGTTGCGTCTCTTCGCTTGTTGCGTCTCTTCGCTTGTTGCGTCTCTTCGCTTGTTGCGTCTCTTCGCTTGTTGCGTCTCTGCGCTTGTTGCGTCTCTTCGTTTGTTGCGTCTCTTCGCTTGTTGCGTCTCTTCGCTTGTTGCGTCTCTTCGCTTGTTGCGTCTCTGCGCTTGTTGCGTCTCTTCGCTTGTTGCGTCTCTTCGCTTGTTGCGTCTCTTCGCTTGTTGCGTCTCTGCGCTTGTTGCGTCTCTTCGCTTGTTGCGTCTCTGCGCTTGTTGCGTCACTTCGCTTGTTGCGTCTCTTCGCTTGTTGCGTCTCTTCGCTTGTTGCGTCTCTGCGCTTGTTGCGTCTCTTCGCTTGTTGCGTCTCTGCGCTTGTTGCGTCTCTTCGCTTGTTGCGTCTCTTCGCTTGTTGCGTCTCTTCGCTTGTTGCGTCTCTGCGCTTGTTGCGTCTCTTCGCTTGTTGCATCTCTTCGCTTGTTGCGTCTCTTCGCTTGTTGCGTCTCTGCGCTTGTTGCGTCTCTTCGCTTGTTGCGTCTCTTCGCTTGTTGCGTCTCTGCGCTTGTTGCGTCTCTTCGCTTGTTGCGTCTCTTCGCTTGTTGCGTCTCTTCGCTTGTTGCGTGTCTTCGCTTGTTGCGTGTCTTCGCTTGTTGCGTCTCTGAGGTTGTTGCGTCTCTGCGCTTCTCCCTCCTCAGCTTTTCAGAGAGATAACACAACTGGTACAAAATACCAACTTGAAGGAAAAGGAGACAAATGTTATATAATACGATAGTTTATTGAAAACGTTTCGACCACACATAGAGCTTTCAAGTACAAACAGATCTGTTTACGACATGATAAAGCCCACATTGTGTGGGCGAAACGTTGTCATTAAAGCATTCTCATCATACTGCATTCGTCTCTCTCCGCAGATAGTCAAAATGTAGCACTGTGTTTACTGTGTTTAAACTCAGTACCTGACTGGCCGGGCTGTGGTTTTTACGTCGGTTTGCATGCAACCAGCAGTAACGGCCTTGTTGATCAGGCCTTGATCCACCGCGAGGCCTAATCACAGACCGGGCAGCTGGGGCATTGACTCCCAAACTCTCCACATATACTCCAGGTATGTGCTGATTGGATGAACTCAATGTCTGGTTCACTTGGAGTGAAGACCAGATACAGTCTTGCTGGTTCATTTTTATTTCATATTCTAGTGGTATCTTCAAAGTGGAGGGGGGGGGGGAGAAGAATGCAGTATAATGCGAATCTTAACTGACAACTTTTCGCCCACACAGTCGACTTTATAAAGGCACAAACACATCTGTTTATCAAGTCACAGATCTGTTTGTCAGTAAAGGATTACATTACACCCCCATCCGTCTCTCTTTCCGTCTTGTTGGTATCGTATGTCGTTCACTGTATCTTCGACATTGACTGTAACAATATTCACTGTACCTTCAACTATCACTGTATCCTCAACATTCACTGTATCCTCAACATTCACTGTATCCTCAACATTCACTGTGTACTCAACATTCACTGTGTACTCCACATTCACTGTATACTCAACATTCACTGTATCCTCAACATTCACTGTATCCTCAACATTCACTGTATCCTCAACATTAACTGTATCCTCAACATTCACTGTATACTCAACATTCACTGTATCCTCAACATTAACTGTATCCTCAACATTCACTGTATCCTCAACATTCACCGTATCCTCAACATTCACTGTATCCTCAACATTAACTGTATCCTCAACATTCACTGTATCCTCAACATTCACTGTATCCTCAACATTCACTGTATCCTCAACATTCACTGTATCCTCAACATTCACTGTATCCTCAACATTAACTGTATCCTCAACATTCACTGTATCCTCAACATTCACTGTATCCTCAACATTCACTGTATCCTCAACATTCACTGTATCCTCAACATTCACTGTATCCTCAACATTCACTGTATCCTCAACATTCACTGTATCCTCAACATTCACTGTATCCTCAACATTAACTATCCTCAACATTCACTGTATCCTCAACATTCACTGTATCCTCAACATTAACTGTATCCTCAACATTCACTGTATCCTCAACATTCACTGTATCCTCAACATTAACTGTATCCTCAACATTCACTGTATCCTCAACATTCACTGTATCCTCAACATTCACTGTATCCTCAACATTCACTGTATACTCAACATTAACTGTATCCTCAACATTAACTGTATCCTCAACATTAACTGTATCCTCAACATTAACTGTATCCTCAACATTCACTGTATCCTCAACATTCACCGTATCCTCAACATTCACTGTATACTCAACATTAACTGTATCCTCAACATTAACTGTATCCTCAACATTAACTGTATCCTCAACATTAACTGTATCCTCAACATTAACTGTATCCTCAACATTCACTGTATCCTCAACATTAACTATCCTCAACATTCACTGCATCCTCAACATTCACTGTATACTCAACATTAACTGTATCCTCAACATTAACTGTATCCTCAACATTAACTGTATCCTCAACATTAACTGTATCCTCAACATTCACTGTATCCTCAACATTCACTGTATCCTCAACATTCACTGTATCCTCAACATTCACTGTATCCTCAACATTAACTATCCTCAACATTCACTGTATCCTCAACATTCACTGTATCCTCAACATTAACTGTATCCTCAACATTAACTGTATCCTCAACATTAACTGTATCCTCAACATTAACTGTATCCTCAACATTAACTGTATCCTCAACATTCACTGTATCCTCAACATTAACTGTATCCTCAACATTCACTGTATCCTCAACATTAACTATCCTCAACATTCACTGTATCCTCAACATTCACTGTATACTCAACATTAACTGTATCCTCAACATTAACTGTATCCTCAACATTAACTGTATCCTCAACATTAACTGTATCCTCAACATTAACTGTATCCTCAACATTCACTGTATACTCAACATTTACTATTTACAACATTGTGATTCATCAAGTTTCGTGTTACTGCCTTTGAACATCTTCCTCACCACGTTACTGGTCCTCAGTGTAATTCCCAGTTCTACTGGTTATTTCTACTGGTCAGTTCTAACGGTCATTTGTACTGGCCAGTTCTACTTGTCAGTTGTATTGGTCAGTTGTACTGGTCATTTGTACTGGTCAGTTCTACTGGTCAGTTCTACTGGTCAGTTCTACTGGTCAGTTCTACTGGTCAGTTCTACCGATTAAATTTCAAGCAATTAATACAATAAATATTCTCTTCACTCTTCATACTACTGCTCCCAGGTTTCGCATTACTGTTCTGTTATTCTCTTTGTATTCCCGTCTGTGTGTGTGTACTCACCTAATTGTAGTTGCAGGTGTCGAGACTCAGCTTCTGGCCCCGCCTCTTCACTGAACGCTACTAGGCGCTCTCCCTGCTCCGTGAGCTTTATAAGTAAGTAAGTTTAATCAAGTATACACAAATACAGTTACATAGAATTATCATACATAGCAGCATATGTGTAGAGAACCTGGGATAACCCAAAAAAGTCAGACAGAGTGACTTATTTCCATTGGGGTCCTTTTACCTTATTATTATAATATAAAGGTTATAATATTTTCTTATTATTCTATAATGAAGATAACATCTTATTATCATACTAAAAAGATTATCTACTACACGAGGGTCATTAAGACTATCTACTACACGAGGGTCATTAAGACTATCTACTACACGAGGGTCATTAAGACTATCTACAATACGAGGGTCATTACTAGGAATAAGGTAAAATTTACACGTATGTTAGCTAAAAAATAGAAAATCATTCCCCTCCCTTTCTGTAGCTACATTCATCAGACACCTTTTGGCACTCTTCTTGAACTGGTTCATGCTATGACTGGCTTTGACATGTGCGGGCAGTCTGTTCCATTCCTTTATTGCTGTACAATAAAAGGTGTTTGACGCCTGGCCACTGACTGTGGGGACTACAAAGTTGTGCTCTCTCCCCCTAGTACTATGATTGCTTTGGTTCCCAACCTTGACAAAATTGACAGCAAGATATTCTGGACACTGTTTGTGAGTAATTTTATAAACATGATTTAGCTTCAGTTGTTTTACTCTGTCTTCAACATTCAGCATATCCAATTCAGCACATACCTCGTCTTAAAGCTATGTAAGGTTCCTGCCTCCATTACATCACTCGCCAGACTGTTCCACTTCCTGGCTACTCTATGACTGAAGAAATACTTCCTAACATCTCTGTGACTCATCTGAGTCTTCAACTTTCAAGAGTGACCCCTTGTTTCTGTGTCGCCTCTCTGGAACATCTCGTCTCTGTCCACCTTGTGTATTCCACGCAGTATTTTGTATGTCTTTATCATGTCTCCCCTAACCCTCCTGTCCTCCAGTGTCGTCAGGCCGATTTCCCTTAACCTTTCTTCGTAGGACATTCCCCTCAGTTCTGGAACTAACCTTGTCGCAAACCTTTGCACTTTCCTAATTTCTTAACGTGCTTGACCCGGTACGGGTTCCAAACTGGTGCTGCATACTCCAGTATGGGCCTGATGTACACGGTGTACAGTCTTAAAAAATTCCTTACTTAGGTATCGGAACGCTAATCTCAGGTTTGCCAGGCGCCCATATGCTGCAGCATTTATCTGTTTGATGTGTGCTTCCGGGGACTTGCTCGGTTTTATACTCACTCCAAGATCTTTCTCCTTGAGCGAGGTTTGCAGTCGTTGGCCACCTAGCCTATACTCTGTCTGCGGTGTTCTTTGCCTGTCTCCGATTTTCATGACTTTGCATTTGGCGGGGTTAAATTCGAGAAGCCAGTTGCTGGACCAGGTGTCCAGTCTGTCCAGGTCTCCTTGTAGTCCTGCCTGATCCTCATCTGATTTAATTTTCCTCATTAACTTCACATCACCTGCGAACAGGGACACTTCTGAGTCTATCCCTTCCATCATGTGTGTGTGTGTGTGTGTGTGTGTGTGTGTGTGTGTGTGTGTGTGTGTGTGTGTGTGTGTGTGTGTGTGTGTGTGTGTGTGTGTATTTGTGTTTAATGCATTTATTTCAAAACTGGGTTTATATGAATACAAATTGGTTTATATGGTGTTTCGTATAACTGGCCACACTATTATTAAGTAGTGTAATTGAAAACAAAATTGAATAACACGAAACAAAAAAAAAAGTAATATTTCCCCATCATTGTCAGTTTACCAAAATGTGCGGCGGAATAATTGTGACTGTTGGAACACCATACTGTTGATCAGTGCATGGGTGGGTGATGCTTGCGTCCTCTCTCGCTACCTCTCTCACTTTCTCTCTCTCTCTCTCTCTCTTTCACAGGGTTTTACAAGGGTAGGTTAAGGTTCTTAACTTTATTTGCAAGCTAAAAGCTGTTACCAACATCTCTCTCTCTCACATTTTATTATACCTTTTTGAATTAACTTCGAATGGTTCTAAAAATCAATACATAAACTAGAAATAGGAAAGATATATGCAAATAAACACACAAAGAACGGACAACGAAAGTGATACAATTTAAAATCATTTGGATGGTCGTTTCCTCTTATTTCTCCTTTCCCTCACACACACACACACACACACACACCATGTATGAAAGACCCCTCGGAGCTAGTGATTCAGAGCTTTGATTACATAGAATTACAAGTGGAGAGGGTAACAGGAGTAGGATGGGAAAAGCCAAACTACATAAGGTTAAACAACACAGGCATGAGGAACTTCCTGTAGGAGGTTCATTGGGAAAGAGAATCAATAAACGAAATGATGGACTACGTGACTGCGAAATACAAGGAGGCAGAGGAAAGGTTTGTTCCCAAGAGCAACAGAAATAATGGGTAGACCAGAATGAGCCCTTGGTTTACCCGAAGGTGTAGGGAGTCAAAAACTGAGCTAGAGAATGGAAAAAGTACAGAAGACAAAGGACACAGGAAAATAAAGAGATTAGTCGGAGAGCCAGAAATGAGTATGAACAGATAAGGAGGGAGGCTCAGCGACAGTACGAAAACGAAATAGGATCGAAAGCCAAATCTGAACCGAAGCTGTTGTATAGCCAAATCAGGAGGAAGACAACAGTCAAGGACCAGGTAATCAGGCTGAGGAAGGAAGGTGCAGAGCTCACAAGAAGCGAGGAGCTCAACATGAGATTTAAGAAAGTAATTACAGTGGAGACAGAAAGAACTCTGGGAAGTTAGAATAGCAGTGGTACACCAACAAGGGATATGCTAACAAGTGCTGGGTGAAATACACACAACCGTGGAGGAAGTGAAGAAGCCGCAAAGTGAATTTGATACTTCAAAGGCACTGGGACCGGTCAATATATCAACCATAGGTCCTTAGAGAGGGGGCAGACACTGTGTGTGCCACTAACAATTTTCAACACATCCATTGAAACTGGGCAACTGAGGAAGACGGCAAATGTCTCCAGACCACTGTGAAAAGGATAGTGAAATTCCAAGCGCTTTAGTGACCTCTCACATTATCAAGTAACTGATAGTTCCTTGATAATGTGAGAGGTCACGAAATCGCTTGGAATTTCACTATTCTTTCACAGTGGTTGTTTTGCATATTCTGAAATCACTTGTTTACTGTGATCATATATATATATATATATATATATATATATATATATATATATATATATATATATATATATATATATATATATATATATATATATATATATATATATGTCGTGCCGAATATGTAAAACTGGTCAATTAGCAAGAACTCATTTAAAATTAAGTACTATCCAAAATTTTCTCTTATACGTTTAAAGATATATTTTTTTTCATTAATGTTAATGTAAAAAAATTTAATTTTGCACCAAAAGAATCTTAGAAAACTTACCTAACCTTATTATAACAAGACCAATTTATTTTAGCCTAACCCAACTAAATATATTTTAGATTTGTTTACAGTAATTTAATACTAAACAAACACAATGAAATATATTTTTTTCGTTAGGTTCAGAATGATTTTGGCGAAATTATTGAATATACAAATTTTCGCTTGTCCTATATGGCAAGATGAGCGTTGCTATTTAAGCCAAGATCGCAAGTTCTGCCTATTCGGCACGACATATATATATATATATATATATATATATATATATATATATATATATATATATATATATATATATATATATATATATATATATATATATATATATATATATATATATATATATATATATATATATATATATATATTACTCACAGAGTTGTTCTCTGTTAAAACTTGCTTGTCTTACAAGGGGAAAATTAAACTGTTTTGTAGGGGATCATTTAAGCTTAAGAGGGAGTCAAGTTCCCCCGAGCCACGACTTAGTAATAATCCGATTCCCATCCAGTTCCTGAACATCTGACCAGCCGCCATATTGTATCTTGAACATTAAAATGGTATAAAATACCGACAGGTTGTTAGGTAAGACACATATGCAACAGTTAGGTATCTTTATTTCGAAACGTTTCGCCTACACAGTAGGCTTCTTCAGTCGAGTACAGAAAAGTTGATAGAAGCATAAGAGACTTGAAGACGATGTAATCAGTCCATCACCCTTAAAGTTTTGAGGTGGTCAGTCCCTCAGTCTGGAGAAGAGCATTACCTGGAGAGAGTTCCGGGGGTCAACGCCCCCGCGGCCCGGTCTGTGACCAGGCCTCCTTAGGTTAGTGTCCCAGGATGCGACCCACACCAGTCGACTAACACCCAGGTACCCATTTTACTGATGGGGAACATAGACAACAGGTGGAAAGAAACACGTCCAATGTTTCTACTCTGGCTGGGAATCGAACCCAGCCCCTCACCGTGTGAAGCGAGAGCGTTAACCACCAGGCCACCAGAGCCTGTTCCATATTCTGAAACAATATGGAGTTGAAGTGACAGGATGGAGCCTTATGTAGCGCCAGGAGGTGAGACGTAGGTCACTAGTAGAACGCAGATGTTAGGAGGTCAGGTCCCTCTCAAATCCAGCCGTTCTCACTAGTAGAGGTTGTCGAAGTTGATTTCAGGTCTGTACCAAGATACCCTTGTGTTGCAGTGTCTGACAGATTGAACATTAAAATGGTATAAAATACCGACAGGTTGTTAGGTAAGACACATATGCAACAGTTAGGTATCTTTATTTCGAAACGTTTCGCCTACACAGTAGGCTTCTTCAGTCGAGTACAGAAAAGTTGTTAGAAGCAGAAGAGACTTGAAGACGATGTAATCAGTCCATCACCCTTAAAGTTTCGAAATAAAGATACCTAACTGTTGCATATGTGTCTTACCTAACATATTGTATCTTGGATGTACATGAATGGTAAATAATACCGACCATATATAATACCGACGGTGGTTATATAGGCGTCAGTGGATAGGGACGGGCAGCAGACGAGGGCAGTCACTGGTAGGCGGGATTCCCCAGTGGAAGTAGGTCCTTCCCAAAGAGATGGGTTAGTTGCAGCAGCCGTGAAGAAGGTCTTGTAGATGTCCTCTGAACCAAGATTCCATGATGTTGCAGTGTCTGACAAGTTGTGCAAGAAAGGTATAAAATACCGACAATATGAAAGTTAAGACACATGTGCAACTTCTGGATAAAGATATACAGATGTTGCACATGTGTCTTAACTTTCATATTGTCGGTATTTTATACCTTTCTTGCACAATACCGACGGTATATAATACAGGCCAGTAGGTGAATACATGTTTTACAAAACCGACACGTTGATAAATGAGACACTTTTGCAACATTTGGGTATCTCTCTTCTGGAAACGTTTCGCCACACAGTTGCTTCTTCAATCCACTGCAGAAAAAGGTATAATAAGAGGAGGAGTTTGAGGTAGTCAGTCCCTCAGCCTTGAGTCGAACATGCTGCTCTTTTGTGAAGACTGATGGACTGAATACGTCGACTCGAAGCTGAGGGACTGATTACCTCAAACCTCTCCTCTTATTCCACCTTTTTCTGCATTGGACTGAAGAAGCCACTGTGTGGCGAAAAGTTTCCAGAACAAGATATCCAAATGTTGCACAAGTGTCTCATTTATCAACAACCTGCTGCAATGTTCCTCCTTTCTTCTATTCTTATGAAGAATTAGATACATGTACAACATCTGGGTATCTTTATTTGTAGACGTTTCGCCATCCAGTGGCTTTATCGATACAAGAACATAATGTGAAGAATGTAGAACTATATACAAAAGATGAGGTAATCAGTCCCTCAGCTCTAGGGCAGGTGGCGAGCATAGTAGTCTTGAAGACTGAAGAACAGGCAGTAAGAGTGTCGCTTATATACTGCTGTTAACTGACAGTGCATAAGTACTCGTAGTAAAGCTAATAGAATCCTTGGCTTCATATCAAGAAGCATAAATAATAGAAGTCCTCAGGTTGTTCTTCAACTCTATATATCCTTGGTTAGGCCTCATTTAGACTATGCTGCTCAGTTCTGGTCACCGTATTACAGAATGGATATAAATGCTCTGGAGAACGTACAAAGGAGGATGACAAAGTTGATCCCATGTATCAGAAACCTTCCCTATGAGGATAGACTAAGGGCCCTGAATCTGCACTCTCTAGAAAGACGTAGAATTAGGGAAGATATGATTGAGGTGTATAAATGGAAGACAGGAATAAATAAAGGGGATGTAAATAGTGTGCTGAAAATATCTAGCCTAGACAGGACTCGCAGCAATGGTTTTAAGTTGGAAAAATTCAGATTCAGGAAGGATATAGGAAAGTACTGGTTTGGTAATAGAGTTGTGGATGAGTGGAACAAACTCCCAAGTACAGTTATAGAGGCCAGAACGTTGTGTAGCTTTAAAAATAGGTTGGATAAATACATGAGTAGATATGGGTGGGTGTGAGTTAGACCTGATAGCTTGTGCTACCAGGTCGGTTGCCGTGTTCCTCCCTTAAGTCAATGTGACCTGACCTGACTAGGTTGGGTGCATTGGCTTAAGCCGGTAGGAGACTTGGACCTGCCTCGCATGGGCCAGTAGGCCTGCTGCAGTGTTCCTTCGTTCTTATGTTCTTATGTGTGTATGTCTTCATTATATCTTTGACAACAAGAAAGCGTAAGTACACACACTTCTGTATAAGCAAAAAAAGTTAACTATAATTACAAGAGAAACATCATTTGCATGTTGCATAAACACACACACCCGTTCACTTGCTACATGGGGTGGGGAGGGGGAACTCTCAACTTATAGGAGCTATGGAAATAAATGGTATAAAATACCGACACAATGTAATAATAAACACATAAGCAGTATAATGTGATCCTTTATTGACAACGTTTCGCCCACACAGTGGGCTTTATCAAGTTACAAACGGATCATAGGGGTCATACAGCACCTAGGGAAAATGAGTGAGTTACGGTCCAGTGGAAGGCCTTCCTCAGTCTCGTGACTTAAGAACACCTCACCGACCAGTACAGTATGTGGGTCAGAATGTGCACAGTGTGGTCTACTATGTGCACTATGTGGGCCACTGTGTGCACGGTGTGGGCCACTGTGTGCACGGTGTCTGTCACTGTGTGCACGGTGTGGGCCACTGTGTGCACGGTGTCTGTCACTGTGTGCACGGTGTGGACCACTGTGTGCACGCAGTGGGCCACTGTGTGCACGGTGTGGGCCACTGTGTGCACGGTGTGGACCACTGTGTGCACGGTGTGGACCACTGTGTGCACGGTGTGGACCACTGTGTGCACGGTGTGGGCCACTGTGTGCACGGTGTGGACCACTGTGTGCACGCAGTGGGCCACTGTGTGCACGGTGCGGGCCACTGTGTGCACGGTGTGGACCACTGTGTGCACGGTGTGGACCACTGTGTGCACGCAGTGGGCCACTGAGTGCACGGTGTGGGCCACTGTGTGCACGGTGTGGACCACTGTGTGCACGGTGTGGACCACTGTGTGCACGGTGTGGGCCACTGTGTGCACGGTGTGGGCCACTGTGTGCACGGTGTGGACCACTGTGTGTACACAGTGGGCCATTGTGTGCACGGTGTGGACCACTGTGTGCACGCAGTGGACAACTGTGTGCACGGTGTGGGCCACTGTGTGCACGGTGTGGACCACTGTGTGTACACAGTGGGCCATTGTGTGCACGGTGTGGACCACTGTGTGCACGCAGTGGACAACTGTGTGCACGGTGTGGGCCACTGTGTGCACGCAGTGGACAACTGTGTGCACGGTGTGGGCCACTGTGTGCATGGTGGTGTGTTAACAAGTTGTGCAGCCGGTCCTTGTAGTACAAGCGTGTTAACAAGTTGTGCAGCCGGTCCTTGTAGTACAAGTGTGTTAACAAGTTGTGCAGCCGGTCCTTGTAGTACAAGTGTGTTAACAAGTTGTGCAGCCGGTCCTTGTAGTACAAGTGTGTTAACAAGTTGTGCAGCCGGTCCTTGTAGTACAAGTGTGTTAACAAGTTGTGCAGCCGGTCCTTGTAGTACAAGTGTGTTAACAAGTTGTGCAGCCGGTCCTTGTAGTACTTGTGTGTTAACAAGTTGTGCAGCCGGTCCTTGTAGTACTTGTGTGTTAACAAGTTGTGCAGCCGGTCCTTGTAGTACTAGTGTGTTAACAAGTTGTGCAGCCGGTCCTTGTAGTACTTGTGTGTTAACAAGTTGTGCAGCCGGTCCTTGTAGTACAAGTGTGTTAACAAGTTGTGCAGCCGGTCCTTGTAGTACTTGTTTGTTAACAAGTTGTGCAGCCGGTCCTTGTAGTACTTGTTTGTTAACAAGTTGTGCAGCCGGTCCTTGTAGTACTTGTGTGTTAACAAGTTGTGCAGCCGGTCCTTGTAGTACTAGTGTGTTAACAAGTTGTGCAGCCGGTCCTTGTAGTACTAGTGTGTTAACAAGTTGTGCAGCCGGTCCTTGTAGTACTTGTGTGTTAACAAGTTGTGCAGCCGGTCCTTGTAGTACTTGTTTGTTAACAAGTTGTGCAGCCGGTCCTTGTAGTACTTGTTTGTTAACAAGTTGTGCAGCCGGTCCTTGTAGTACTAGTGTGTTAACAAGTTGTGCAGCCGGTCCTTGTAGTACTTGTGTGTTAACAAGTTGTGCAGCCGGTCCTTGTAGTACTAGTGAGTTAACAAGTTGTGCAGCCGGTCCTTGTAGTACTAGTGTGTTAACAAGTTGTGCAGCCGGTCCTTGTAGTACTTGTTTGTTAACAAGTTGTGCAGCCGGTCCTTGTAGTACTTGTTTGTTAACAAGTTGTGCAGCCGGTCCTTGTAGTACTAGTGTGTTAACAAGTTGTGCAGCCGGTCCTTGTAGTACTTGTGTGTTAACAAGTTGTGCAGCCGGCCCTTGTAGTACTAGTGAGTTAACAAGTTGTGCAGCCGGTCCTTGTAGTACTAGTGAGTTAACAAGTTGTGCAGCCGGTCCTTGTAGTACTAGTGAGTAAACAAGTTGTGCAGCCGGTCCTTGTAGTACTAGTGTGTTAAGTTGTGCAGCCTGTCCTTGTAGTACTAGTGTGTTAACAAGTTGTGCAGCCGGTCCTTGTAGTACTAGTGTGTTAACAAGTTGTGCAGCCGGTCCTTGTAGTACTAGTGTGTTAACAAGTTGTGCAGCCGGTCCTTGTAGTACTTGTTTGTTAACAAGTTGTGCAGCCGGTCCTTGTAGTACTTGTTTGTTAACAAGTTGTGCAGCCGGTCCTTGTAGTACTAGTGTGTTAACAAGTTGTGCAGCCGGTCCTTGTAGTACTAGTGTGTTAACAAGTTGTGCAGCCGGTCCTTGTAGTACTTGTGTGTTAACAAGTTGTGCAGCCGGTCCTTGTAGTACTTGTGTGTTAACAAGTTGTGCAGCCGGTCCTTGTAGTACTAGTGTGTTAACAAGTTGTGCAGCCGGTCCTTGTAGTACTAGTGAGTTAACAAGTTGTGCAGCCGGTCCTTGTAGTACTAGTGAGTTAACAAGTTGTGCAGCCGGTCCTTGTAGTACTAGTGAGTTAACAAGTTGTGCAGCCGGTCCTTGTAGTACTAGTGAGTTAACAAGTTGTGCAGCCGGTCCTTGTAGTACTAGTGTGTTAACAAGTTGTGCAGCCGGTCCTTGTAGTACTTGTGTGTTAACAAGTTGTGCAGCCGGTCCTTGTAGTACTAGTGTGTTAACAAGTTGTGCAGCCGGTCCTTGTAGTACTAGTGTGTTAACAAGTTGTGCGGCCGGTCCTTATAGTACTTGTGTGTTAACAAGTTGTGCAGCCGGTCCTTGTAGTACTTGTTTGTTAACAAGTTGTGCAGCCGGTCCTTGTAGTACTAGTTTGTTAAGTTAAATACAATACTTATTTGTTAAGAAGTTAAATACAGTACTTGTGTGTTAAGTTAAATACAGCACTTGTGTGTTAACAATTTAAATACTGTACTTGTGGGTTAACAACTTAAATACAGTACTTGTGTGTTAACAAGTTAAATACTGTACTAGTGTGTTAACAAGTTAAATACAGTACTTGTGTGTTAACAAGTTAAATACAGTACTTGTTTGCTAACAAGTTAAATACAGTATTTGTTTGTTAACAAGTTAAATACAGTACTTGCGTGTTGACAAGTTAAATACAGTACTTGCGTGTTGACAAGTTAAATACAGTACTTGCGTGTTGACAAGTTAAATACAGTACTTGCGTGTTGACAAGTTAAATAGACCAAGATAACATTTGGAATTAAGACTCTGTTCGCTGTTCAGCCAAATAAAGAACACATCTTTATCTGGGATTAGACAGGAACTGACGACCTGTTAGAGTTAGAGGATGGTAGTAAGACGCTGCTGGTCGCTCAGTTTAAGTGCAACTCCACTGCTTCTTAAATTCACTTTCCCTAACTTCAACAGTACGTCTCTTCGTGGAATCGTAGTCAAGATGTGATTGTAACTTAAATCCGCTCTCCGTCTAGACTGACCAGGCCGGGGAAATAAGTAGATGTAGAACAGAATTCTTCGTTGATTTGTCGTTGATAGTAGATATATTAAAATATTTAATAAGAACGTAAGAAAGGAGGAACACTGCGGCAGGCCTACTGGCCTATACTTGGCAAGCCCTTGTCACACCCAAACCCACTAAAAAATATTCGTCCAGCCCATTATCAATGTTACTCAAGAAATAAGCTTTGATAACCATATTAACTCAAGTGAAAGTCTCACTCAAATCCAACCCCTCTCACTCCTGTATTTATCTAACCTATATTTGAATCTACCCAAGGTTTTAGCTTCAGTAACTGCTAGGTAGACTGTTACACTCATCGACTACAAACTAGTACGTTCCTATAACCTTTCTAAATTTAAATATTTAGGAAGTTAAGGAGCACCTATACTGGAGTATTCTTACCCAGAGAAATTAAAGGGATTCCTAACTTCCATTAAGGAACACCAATATTATCAGAAAATAGAATAATTATACATGTTTGTAAGCAGTGTTGACGTGGAGTGGATGAAGCACCTGTAGGTGTTACCTTAGGTTAGGTAAGGTTAGGTTAGGTAAAGTTGGTTAGGTTAGGTTAAGTAAGGTTAGGTTAGGTAAGGTTAGGTTAGGTAAGGTTAGGCTAGGTAAGGTTAGGTTAGATAAAGTTGGTTAGGTTAAGTAAGGTTAGGCTAGGTTAAGTAAGGTTAGGTTAGGTTAAGTAAGGTTAGGTTAGGTTAAGTAAGGTTAGGTTAGGTAAGGTTAGGTTAGGTTAAGTAAGGTTAGGTTAGGTAAGGTTAGGTTAGGTAAGGTTAGGCTAGGTAAGGTTAGGTTAGATAAAGTTGGTTAGGTTAAGTAAGGTTAGGCTAGGTTAAGTAAGGTTAGGTTAGGTTAAGTAAGGTTAGGTTAGGTTAAGTAAGGTTAGGTTAGGTAAGGTTAGGTTAGGTTAAGTAAGGTTAGGTTAGGTAAGGTTAGGTTAGGTAAGGTTAGGCTAGGTAAGGTTAGGTTAGATAAAGTTGGTTAAGTTAAGTAAGGTTAGGCTAGGTTAAGTAAGGTTAGGTTAGGTTAAGTAAGGTTAGGTTAGGTTAAGTAATGTTAGGTTAGGTAAGGTTAGGTTAGGTTAAGTAAGGTTAGGTTAAGTAAGCTTAGGTAAGGTTAGGTTAGGTAAGGTTAGGTTAGGTTACGTTAGGTTAGGTTAGGTTAAGTAAGGTTACGTTAGGTAAGGTTAGGCTAGGTTAGGTAAGGTTAGGTTAGGTAAAGTAAGGTTAGGTTAGGTTAGGTTAGGTTAGGTAAGGTTAGGTTAGGTAAGATTAGGTTAGGTAATGTTAGGTTAGGTAAGATTAGGTTAGGTAATGTTAGATTAAGTTAGGTTAGCTTAGGTAAGGTTAGGTTAGGTAAGGTTAGGCTAGGTTAGGTTAGGTTAGGTAAGGTAAGGTAAGGTTGGGTTATGTTAGGTTAGGTTAAGTAAGGTTAGATTAGGTAAGGTTAGGTTAGGTAAGGTTAGGTTAGGTAAGGTTAGGTTAGGTAAGGTAAGGTAAGGTTAGGTTATGTTAGGTTAGGTTAGGTTAGGTTAGGTTAGGTAAGGTTAGGCTAGGTAAGGTTAGGCTAGGTTAGGTTAGGTAAGGTTAGGTTAAGTTAGGTAAGGTAAGGTAAGGTTAGGTTATGTTAGGTTAAGTTAGGTTAAGTAAGATTAGGTTAGGTAAGGTTAGGTTAGATTAAGTAAGGTTAGGTAAGGTTAGGTTAAGTAAGCTTAGGTAAGGTTAGGTTAGGTTAAGTTAAGTTAAGTTAGGTTAAGTTAAGTTAGGTAAGGTTACGTTAGGTTAAGTAAGGTTAGGTTAGGTTAAGTAAGGTTAGGGTAGGTTAAGTGAGGTTAGGTTAGGTAAGGTTACGTTAGGTTAAGTAAGGTAAGGTTAGGTTAGGTAAGGTTATTAAATTAGACACATGTGCAACTCTTGGGTATCTTTATCGAGGAAACGTTTCGCCACACAGTGACTTCATGAAGCCATTGTGTGGCGAAACGTTTCCTCAATAAAGATACCCAAGAGTTGCACATGTGTCTAATTTAACAACGTGTCGGTTCTCTGAACCATTCATCTACAATAGGTAAGGTTAGGTTAGGTTAAGTAAGGTTTACCTGGAGAGGGTTTCGGGGGTCAACGCCCCCGCGGCCCGGTCTGAGACCAGGCCTCATGGTGAATCAGGGTCTAATCAACCAGGCTGTTACTGCTGGCCACACGCAAGCTGACGTAAGAACCACAGCTCGGTTGGTCAGGTAATGACTTTAGGTGCCTTTCCAGTGCCTTCTTGAAGACAGTCAGGAGTCTATTGGTAATCCCCCATATGTATGCTGGGAGGCAATTGAACAGTTTTGGGCCCCGGACACTTATTGTGTTGTCTCTCAGTGTATTCGTGGCTCTCCTGCTTTTCATCGGGGGAATGTTGCATCTTCTGCCGAGTCTTTTGCTTTCATATGGAGTGATTTTCGTGTGAAGGTTTGGCACCAATCCCTCTAGGACCTTCCAAGTGTATATTATCATGTATCTCTCTCACCTGCGTTCGAGGGAATACAGATCAAGGACCTTCAACCGTTCCCAGTAGTTTAGGTGCCTTATCGTACTTATGTGTACCGTGAAAGTTCTTTGTACACTCTCCAGGTCTGCAATCGCCAGCCTTGAAGGGGGCCGTTAGGGTACAGCAGTATTCCAGCCTAGAGAGCACAAGCGACTAAAGGAGAATCATGGGCTTGGCGTCCCTAGTTTTAAAGGTTCTCATTATCCATCCTATCATTTTCCTAGCAGATGAGGTACATTGTTGTGGTCTTTGAAGGCGAGATCCTCTGACATTAACACTCCCAGGCCCTTCACATTACTTTTCCACTCTATTGTATGGTTAGAATTTGTCGTATACCCTGACACATTCTTAATTTCTTCAAGTTTCCCATATCTGAGTAGATGAAATTTCTCCTCGTTGAGCTTCATATTGCTTTGAGTGGCCCATTCGAAGATTTGGTTGATGTCCACTTGGAGTCTCGCGGTGTCTTCGATGGAGGTCACTGCCATGGTAATCCGGGTGTCATCTGCAAAGGAAGACACGGAGCTATGGCTTACATCTCTGTCTTTGTCAGAAATGAGGATGAGGAATAGAATGGGAGCGAGTACTGTGCCATGTGGAACAGAGCTTTTTACCATGGCTGCCTGGGACTTTACTCTGGTTTACTATTGCTCTTTGTGTTCTGTTTGTCAGGAAGTTGTAGATCCATCTACTAACTTTTCCCTTTAATCCTTTATCATGCATTTTGTGTGCTATTACACCATGGTCACACTTGTCGAAAGCTTTTGCAAAGTCTGTGTATACTACATCTGTATTTTGTTTATCCTCTATAGCATCCAGGACCTTGTCATAGTGGTCCAGTAACTGGGACAGGCTACTGGACCCCTGTGTCCATGCTCCCTCTCCAGAGAATGCTGAAGGCACGCGATAGGGGCTCCTTGCAATTCTTGATGAACACGGAGTTCCACGAGTCTGGGCCCGGTGCAGAGTGCATGGGCATGTCATTAATTGCCTCTTCAAAGTCTTGTGGAGTTAGAATAATATTCGAGATTTTTGGGATGACCAGATTTTGGGTTTCGTTTATAGAGAATTCATTTGGATTGTCGACCCTTAGTCTGGGCTGTGGCACGCTGAACACTGAGTCATATTGGGACTCTAGTATCTCACTCATTTCTTGGCTGTCATCTGTGTATGTCCCATTCCGCCTAAGCAGGGGCCCAATACTGGATGTTGTTTTTTCCTTAGATTTGGCATAGGAAAAGTTTTTTTTTAGTTTCCTTCATGGCTTTTAGTTCTTCCTGTGATTATTGTCTCCTATAAGATTCCTTCAGCTTAAGTTCGATATTTGCAATTTCATTGACTAGTGCCTCCCTTCGTATTTCTGATATATTGGCCCCATTCAGCAGCTCTGTGACTTTTCGTCTTTGTCTATGTAGCAACGTCTCTCTCTTTCTAGTTTACATCTTCTCTTTCTTTTTCTTAATGGAATGTGTCTTGAGCAAATCTCAAGAACCACAGAATTCATTTTTTCAAGGCAAATGTTCGGATCCGTGTTGTTTAGGATATCTGCCCAGCTTGTTTCATTTAGGACATGATTTACTTGATCCCATTGTATGTTTTTGTTATTGAAATTGAATTTCGTGAAGAGACCTTCATGACTGCTCACATTTTGCTGGTCCGGAGCCCTGTGCATACATGTCTGCACCTCTATTATGTTGTGATCTGAGTGTATTGTCTTTAATACAGTTATATTACATATCAGATCGTCATTGTTAGTGGAGATGAGGTCCAGCGTATTTTCTAGTCTTGTAGGTTCTACTATTTGCTGGTTTAAAGTGAATTTGGTGCAGAGATTTAATAGTTCGTGTGTGTGTGAATTTTCATCTGAGCTGCCTCCCGTTGTTATCTCTGCTAAAACATTGTTTGGTATGCTCCTCCATTTTAGGTGTCTTAAGTTGAAATTTCCTAATAGTAAGTTGTTTGGGGCAGGAGTTTGGGAGGTTTTCCAGTGGTAAATTTTCTCAAGCTGCTCCTGGAATTGCTGGGAAGTTACATCTGGAGGCTTCTATACTGCCACAATGACAAGGTTTTGGTTTTCAATCTTTACCGCCAAAACTTCAACTACATCATTTGAGGTATTTAGTAGTTCTGTGCAAATGAGCGACTCTGTGACGTACAGGCAACCCCCCCCCCTCCCCTTGTTGCCTGTTTTGTCTGTCGCATTGGAATAGGTTATAACCTGTGATCCATATTTCGTTGTCATAATGATCCTTTATGTGGATCTCTGTGAATGCTGCAAATATTGCATTTGACTCAATGAGCAGTCCTTTGATGTAAGGAATTCTGTTGTTTTTTTGACGGCTTTAGACCTTGTATGTCTGCAAAGACAAATGTCGTTGGATTGGTGGAATTTAGGAGGGTTTTATTTGCTGGCTCTAATATTTGTTGTTCTGGAGTAGAGACCAATGTCCGTGCCTCTACCCCAGAAGTGTTATCAGGTGGTGTAGGATTATTGTCATATCATGGCAGTCTTTTTTCCCTCCTGGCCGTAAAAAAAAACCCTCTGTCTCTGGAGAGATTGCGGCTCCCCTCTTTTGTTTCCCATAGTTTGGCTGGTCTGTGTCTTCTAGTTCCCTTTAGGTGATGTGCCCGGCAGTATGCATTGTAGCATTTTTTATCATGGATTGATGAGTGACATTTCTGGGTGCAATAAGTTACAGGAGGGGAAGTTGCACTCTCCTGTCATCATGTGGGTGTGGCATTTTTTGGGATGGTCAAAGGTGCATGTCCCACCTGTTTTATCAGATATACCGTGCCTGCAGATACCCAAGGCATAGTATTTACATAAATTGTAATTCTGTTTGCTATAATTTATTGTAGCTGCGTTCGCTGCTGGTGCATTTATTTTTCCAGTTTCCCCTCTATCTTTCACCCCTGTATGGGCATCAGCTCTTCCACCAGGTTTTGCTGGTAGTGTGTCGACACTGTTACCTGAGCCATCATCCCATTTTGATCCATCCCCAGCAGTATCTCTATTTTGAACCTCTGTGGACTGAATAACGTCTTCACTGTCCTCCAGGACAACACTAGCACCCTCAGCACTGTCCAGGACAGCCCCGTCCCTACCACCCATTTTATTTTCCTAGGTTAGGTTAGGTTAAGTAAGGTTAGGTTAGATATGGTTAAGTTAGGTTAGGTTAGGTAAGGTTTGTCAGGAAGCAGGACAAGCGTTTCCTGACGCTGGTCTTAGTGACATGATGACCCGCCGTTGGAGCTTTTGGTCATCTGACCGAGGCCTTCTGCTGGCTTACCGATTCACCCCTTTATAAACTATGGTTCAGTTATAACCACTTCTCTAAGTGTTATAACAAACTAGTTAATTATAACTAACAAGTATGGGGAAGCGATAAACCCGTAGGGGCCTTTACAGCACCTACTGAAGGGGTGCTGGCGATAATTTTTTATTTTACGCTAGTCGGAGTCTTGGCTTGTGTTAGGCAGCACTGGGAGGCGGGGCATAAATGACGTCGTATACAACTGACAATTATAACTAGGGTGTCGGGTTTATAACTTTTTTTCGGGTCGATGGTGTAGTGGTAGCATCAGCGATTCACAGCCGTGAGGACGGGGGATCGATCCCGCACACTCCCTCCCTCGTACTGTTGCTGTGGGGGACATGCAACCTTCTTGTCATGTATAATTATCTGCTGATATTCATTGTTCCGAACATGCGGAACTTGAGGACGATCATTGATCCTGATATGCGTAATCTGCAGTCACCCATAACCTGAGGACATGGTTCTGGACATGCATAACGTAATGGACATGCATAACGTAATGGACATGCATAGCTTGAAGACGTACAGTGGTTAGTCATAGTCTCTTAGAGTCTTCCACAGTTTCTTATGGAGACGCTAGACCACAACAGCAGGCACCGACAAGCCTAGCTCTTGTCCCCTCTAAGTCACTAGTGTTGAAACCTCTCCAGGTAAAACAAAATCCTGGGTGGAGTATGACACGTGACTCTGTGGTGTGGTGATAGAGCATTGGACTGGCAGTCTCGGAACCACTGAATCATAGCTTTGAATCCCTGATTCCACTAAATTGTTACATTCATTTATTGCAAGTTTTCAGCACACATAATGAGTATGTGTAGATATATATATATATATATATATATATATATATATATATATATATATATATATATATATATATATATATATATATATATATATATATATATATATATATATATATATGTCGTGCCGAATATGTAAAACTGGTCAATTAGCAAGAACTCATTTAAAATTAAGTCCTTTCCAAAATTTTCTCTTATACGTTTAAAGATATATTTTTTCATTAATGTTAATATAATTTTTTTTAATTTTACACCAAAAGTAACTTAGAAAACTTACCTAACCTTATTATAACAAGAGCAATTTATTTTAGCCTAACCCAACTAAATATATTTTAGATTTGTTTACAGTAATTTAATACTAAGCAAACACAGTGAAATATATTTTTTTCGTTAGGTTCATAATGATTTTGACGAAATTATTGCATACACAAATTTTCACTTGTCCTATATGGCAAGATGAGCGTTGCTATTTAAGCCAAGATCGCAAGTTCTGCCTATTCGGCACGACATATATATATATATATATATATATATATATATATATATATATATATATATATATATATATACTACAGTTCAAAAACTGCAACATATCTCCACCCCGCCTTCAAAGTGCAGGCTCTGTATTTCCCACCTCCAGGACACAAAACCTGTTTCCCTGAATTCCTACATAAATGCTATCCTTCCAACCTTTCTTAGGACGACCCCTACCCCGCCTCCGCTACAGATTTATACGCCCTTCAAGTTATTTTATTTTGTTCCATCCTCTATAAATATCCGAACCACCTCAACAACCCCTCCTCAGCCCTCTGGATAAAACTTTTAGTAACCCAGCGCCTTCTTCTAATCCCCAAGCTACAGATTCTCTGCATTATATTCACACCACACATTGCCCTCAGACATGACATCTCCTCTGCCTCCACAGGCTCGTCAATGCACCACTCACCTTTTTCCTCTTGTCATTTCTATAGTTCACATAGTCTTTCATAGATCCATCTGCTGACAAGTCCACTCACAAATATATGAACACATTCACTCTCTCCCTCTAATCTGATATCCAATTTTTCATTTCCTAAATTTTTTGTTATCCTCATTACCTTGCTCTTTCCTATGTTCACTTTTAATTTCCCTTTTTTTTTACATACCCTACCAAACTCATCCACCAACCTCTGCAACTTCTCTTCAGAATCTCCCAAAAGCACAGTGTCATCAACAAAGAGCAGCTGTGACAGCTCCCACTTTGTGTTAGATTCTTTATCTTTTAACCCAATACATCTTTTAACCCAGTACATCTTGCCAACACCTGAGCATTCACTTCTCTTACAACTCCATCTATAAATATATTGAACAACCATGGTGATATCACACATCCTTGTCTAAAACCTACTTTTACTAGGAAATAATCTTCCTCTCTCTTACATACCCTAACCTGAGCCTCACTATCCTCGTAAAAAATCTTAACTGCTTTCAGTAACCTACCCCCTATCATATATACGTGCAACATCTGCCACATTGCTCCCCTATCCACCCTATCATATGCATTTTCCAAATCCATAAATGCAACGAAAACCTCATTGCTCTTATCTAAATACTGTTCACCTGTATGTTTCACTGTAAACATTTAGTCTGCACACCCCCTACCCTTTCTGCACACCCCCTACCCTTCCTGCACACCCCCTACCCTTCCTGCACACCCCCTACCCTTCCTGCACACCCCCTACCCTTCCTGCACACCCCCTACCCTTCCTGCACACCCACTACCCTTCCTGCACACCCCCTACCCTTCCTGCACACCCCCTACCCTTCCTGCACACCCCCTACCCTTCCTGCACACCCCCTACCCTTTCTACACACCCCCTACCCTTCCTGCACACCCCCTACCCTTCCTGCACACCCCCTACCCTTCCTGCACACCCCCTACCCTTCCTGCACACCCCCTACCCTTCCTGCACACCCCCTACCCTTCCTGCACACCCCCTACCCTTCCTGCACACCCCCTACCCTTCCTGCACACCCCCTACCCTTCCTAAAGCTTGTTCATCTGTGATCTTGCTCTCCATCTTACACTTAATTCTTCCAATAATAATTCTGCCATACACTTTACTAGGAATACTCAACAGGCTTATTCCTCTGTAATTCTTATACTCTCTTTTGTCCCCTTTGCCTTTATACAAAGGCATAGTCTCTGCCAATTTCTAGGTACATTCCCCTCTTTCATACATTTATTAAATAAAAGCACCAACCATTCCAAAGCTATATCACATCAGTCCCAGCTGGTTTACGCCCTTACATTCTACCCACAGCCTCACGTACCTCCTCCACGCTTACATCTAGGTCTTCTTCGCTCTTAAAAGATGTTATACCTCCACGGCCAATGCATGAAGTCACAGCTTCTCTATCTTCATCAATATTTAACAGTTCCTCACAATATTTCCTCCATCTTCCCGATACCTCCAACTCTCCAACAGCTCTCATCTTTTACTTTTTTAACTGTCAAATCCAATATATATATATATATATATATGTATATATATATATATATATATATATATATATATATATATATATATATATATATAATGTATGTGTGTGTGTGTGTGTAGATAGAGAGAGAGCAGTCAGCAGGACTCGATACTGCTACTGGGATGGACAAGATTCCCAGACAGCTCTCATCCACTCGGCCACACAAATGCCACATAGACTGGGCAGCCTGGTTCACAAGCCATGTTTCTTTCCCAGCCCGGGCACGTCAGTCAGCCTCAAGCATGGATTCAAGCTACTTCAGTCGCCTACTGTATGTTCTCCCAGTAGCAGTATCGAGTCCTGCTGACTGCGTTCTCTCACTGTATATACCCACTTGTTTCTGCGTGGTGCATTGATATTGATATATATTTTTTATTATTATTTTATTATTATCACACTGGCCGATTCCCACCAAGGCAGGGTGGCCCGAAAAAGAAAAACTTTCACCATCATTCACTCCATCACTGTCTTGCCAGAAGGGTGCTTTACACTACAGTTTTTAAACTGCAACATTAACACCCCTCCTTCAGAGTGCAGGCACTGTACTTCCCATCTCCAGGACTCAAGTCCGGCCTGCCGGTTTCCCTGAACCCCTTCATAAATGTTACTTTGCTCACACTCCAACAGCACTTCAAGTATTAAAAACCATTCGTCTCCATTCACTCCTATCAAACACGCTCATGCACGCCTGCTGGAAGTCCAAGCCCCTCGCACACAAAACCTCCTTTACCCCCTCCCTCCAACCTTTCCTAGGCCGACCCCTACCCCGCCTTCCTTCCACTACAGACTGATACACTCTTGAAGTCATTCTGTTTCGCTCCATTCTCTCTACATGTCCGAACCACCTCAACAGCCCTTCCTCAGCCCTCTGGACAACAGTTTTGGTAATCCCGCACCTCCTCCTAACTTCCAAACTACGAATTCTCTGCATTATATTCACACCACACATTGCCCTCAGACATGACATCTCCACTGCCTCCAGCCTTCTCCTCGCTGCAACATTCATCACCCATGCTTCACACCCATATAAGAGTGTTGGTAAAACTATACTCTCATACATTCCCCTCTTTGCCTCCAAGGACAAAGTTCTTTGTCTCCACAGACTCCTAAGTGCACCACTCACCCTTTTCCCCTCATCAATTCTATGATTCACCTCATTCTTCATAGACCCATCCGCTGACACGTCCACTCCCAAATATCTGAATACATTCACCTCCTCCATATATATATATATATATATATATATATATATATATATATATATATATATATATATATA
Organism: Cherax quadricarinatus; assembly: GCF_038502225.1. NCBI lineage: Eukaryota > Metazoa > Arthropoda > Malacostraca > Decapoda > Parastacidae > Cherax > Cherax quadricarinatus. The sequence goes on from NC_091329.1 coordinate 19,878,533, forward strand.
TATATATATATATATATATATATATATATATATATATATATATATATATATATATATATATATATATATATATATATATATATATATATATATATATATATATATATATATATATATATATATATATGCAATAAGATCACAGTAAACAGGTGATTTCAGAATATGCAAAACAACCACTGTGAAAAAATAGAGAAATTCCAAGCGCTTTCGTGACTACTCACATTATCAAGGAACTATGAAAGTAAAGCATCCAAGGAAGCTATATAAGGGGTCTGGCCAACACCTCACTATCAGATCCCACAACAGTTAAACACCTGACGCGCGCCGGCCCAACTGGACAGGTCCTTCGCACAACCCACCAACAAACTATTCTACCCAAGAAAGATTTAAAAATTATTATTTGTCCAGTGTGTTATTAAATTCTTCCCAAATTCTATTAATTATAAATGGATCTAATTTATATAAACCAAAGGAAATATTCATATTATTGTCAAAACTGCTTTTTATGAAACAAGATTCAGTTATATTCCTGTCGACCATGGACTTGCTTGATACTACTTTCTCAACTTTTTGAAAATCAATTGGATGGTTAAAATCTTTTACATGAATACATAGAGCATTGGAATTTTGTCCAGTTCTAATGCTACATTTATGTTGTTTTTATCTTAGTTCGAGATTTTTACCAGTTTGACCGTAATAAACTTTATCGCAAATTTTACAAGGAATCTTATAGACACATCCATCAGCATTTTGGGGTGAATTCTTTATCAAAAGTTTTTTTACTGTATCAAGATTTTTGAATACAACTTTAATATTAAAAGTCTTAAGAAGAGAAGGCATATCAACCAAGTTTTCATGGTAAGGGAGAACCAACATATTTTTAGTTGAATAAGGCTGGTTGTCCCTTTTTGGATTGTAAAAAGTATTTCTAGCAACTTTAAAAGATTTATCAATTACATTTCTTGGGTATTTTAAATCATTACCTATTTCATAAATTTTGGATATTTCCTCATCTATGAACTCAGGACTACAAATTCGTAAAGCTCTCAAAAACATTGATGAGAAAACAGACAGTTTGACTCTATCGTGATGCGAAGAATAATAGTGGACATAGGAACAGTTATTTGTAGGTTTTCTGTAAATTTTAAATTTGGATTTATTATAACCCTTAATAATTAAAACATCTAGAAAAGTCAATGAGTTATTTTCTTCAAACTCAACAGTAAAGTTTATAGAATGGGCTAAGCTATTTAATTTGCCAAGGAAATGGTGTATATCTACATTTTTGGGCATAAGACACAAAATATCATCAACATATCTGAACCATTTAGCTCTATTAGGGAGGATTGTGTTAAGCAACCTTGTTTCAAAAAATTCCATGTATAGGTTACTAAGAACAGGTGAAAGAGGATTTCCCATTGCCATACCAAACTTCTGAGTGTAAAACTTATCATTAAATACAAATTTTGCATCAACAATGCAAAGTTTAATAAGTTTAATGATAGTAGGAACTGGCAATGGTAAATCATAGTTAACGAGTTCTTCAGATAAGAAACTTAATAAATCATCAACAGGAACTTTCGTAAACAAGGAAGTAACATCAAAACTAACCATGTTAAAATCATTTAAGTCAGTCAAGGAGCTTAATTTATCAACAATAGGAAATCCTCTTTCACCTGTTCTTAGTAACCTATACCTGGAATTTTTTGAAACAAGGTTGCTTAACACAATCCTCCCTAATAGAGCTAAATGGTTCAGATATGTTGATGATATTTTGTGTCTTATGCCCAAAAATGTAGATATACACCATTTCCTTGGAAAATTAAATAGCTTAGCCCATTCTATAAACTTTACTGTTGAGTTTGAAGAAAATAACTCATTGACTTTTCTAGATGTTTTAATTATTAAGAGTAATAATGAATTCAAATTTAAAATTTACAGAAAACCTACAAATAACTGTTCCTATGTCCACTATTATTCCTCGCATCAAGATAGAGTTAAACTGTCTGTTTTCTCATCAATGTTTTTGAGAGCTTTACGAATTTGTAGTCCTGAGTTCATAGATAAGGAAATATCCAAAATTTATGAAATAGGTAATGATTTAAAATGCCCAAGAAATGTAATTGATAAATCTTTTAAAGTTGCTAGAAATACTTTTTACAATCCAAATAGCGACAATCAGCCTTATTCAACTAAAAATATGTTGGTTCTCCCTTACCATGAAAACTTGGTAGATATGCCTTCTCTTCTTAAGACTTTTAATATTAAAGTTGTATTCAAAAATCTTGATACAGTAAAAAAACTTTTGATAAAGAATTCACCCCAAAATGCTGATGGATGTGTCCATAAGATTCCTTGTAAAATTTGCGATAAAGTTTATTACGGTCAAACTGGTAAAAATCTCGAACTAAGATAAAAACAACATAAATGTAGCATTAGAACTGGACAAGATTCCAATGCTCTATTTATTCATGTGAGAGATTTTAACCATCCAATTGATTTTCAAAAAGTTGAGAAAGTAGTATCAAGCAAGTCCATGGTCGACAGGAATATAATTGAATCTTGTTTCATAAAAAGCAGTTTTGACAATAATATGAATATTTCCTTTGGTTTATATAAATTAGATCCATTTATAATTAATAGAATTTGGGAAGAATTTAATAACACACTGGACAAATAATAATTTTTAAATCTTTCTTGGGTAGAATAGTTTGTTGGTGGGTTGTGCGAAGGACCTGTCCAGTTGGGCCGGCGCGCGTCAGGTGTTTAACTGTTGTGGGATCTGATAGTAAGGTGTTGGCCAGACCCCTTATATAGCTTCCTTGGATGCTTTACTTTCATAGTTCCTTGATAATGTGAGTAGTCACGAAAGCGCTTGGAATTTCTCTATTTTTACACTGGTTGTTTTGCATATATATATATATATATATATATATATATATATATATATATATATATATATATATATATATATATATATATATATATATTTTAATATAGGATGGGGTCCACCTCTGGTGTAAATTGTGGGACCCATAGCCTCGGAGAAGTGGATAAAAAGGCTTCAAGGAAAAATATTTGGATTTCTTCCTGAAGCCGTTTGAATATTCACCCCAAAATGCTGATGGATGTGTCTATAAGATTCCTTGTAAAATTTGCGATAAAGTTTATTACGGTCAAACTGGTAAAAATCTCGAACTAAGATTAAAACAACATAAATATAGCATTAGAACTGGACAAGATTCCAATGTTCTATTTATTCATGTGAGAGATTTTAACCATCCAATTGATTTTCAAAAAGTTGAGAAAGTAGTATCAAGCAATAATATATATATATATATATATATATATATATATATATATATATATATATATATATATATATATATAATATATATATATAGTAGGTTGGTAGACAGCAACCACCCAGGGAAGTACTACCGTCCTGCCAGATGACTGTGAAACAAAAACCTGTAACTGTTTTGCATGATGGTAGGATTGCTGGTTTCTTTTTCTGTCTCATAAACACGCTAAGATAACAGGGATATCTTGCTACTCCTACTTACACTTTGGTCACACTTCACAGACACGCACATGCATATATATATATACATACATCTAGGTTTTTCTCCTTTTTCTAAATAGCTCTTGTTCTTTTTTATTTCTTCTATTGTCCATGGGGAAGTGGAAAAGAATATTTCCTCCGTAAGCCATGCGTGTCGTATGAGGCGACTAAAATGCCGGGAGCAATGGGCTAGTAACCCCTTCTCCTGTATACAATTACTAAAAAAGAGAAGAAGAAAAACTTTATAAAACTGGGTTGCTTAAATGTGCGTGGATGTAGTGCGGATGACAAGAAACAGATGATTGCTGATGTTATGAATGAAAAGAAGTTGGATGTCCTGGCCCTAAGCGAAACAAAGCTGAAGGGGGTAGGAGAGTTTCAGTGGGGGGAAATAAATGGGATTAAATCTGGAGTATCTGAGAGAGTTAGAGCAAAGGAAGGGGTAGCAGTAATGTTAAATGATCAGTTATGGAAGGAGAAAAGAGAATATGAATGTGTAAATTCAAGAATTATGTGGATTAAAGTAAAGGTTGGATGCGAGAAGTGGGTCATAATAAGCGTGTATGCACCTGGAGAAGAGAGGAATGCAGAGGAGAGAGAGAGATTTTGGGAGATGTTAAGTGAATGTATAGGAGCCTTTGAACCAAGTGAGAGAGTAATTGTGGTAGGGGACTTGAATGCTAAAGTAGGAGAAACTTTTAGAGAGGGTGTGGTAGGTAAGTTTGGGGTGCCAGGTGTAAATGATAATGGGAGCCCTTTGATTGAACTTTGTATAGAAAGGGGTTTAGTTATAGGTAATACATATTTTAAGAAAAAGAGGATAAATAAGTATACACGATATGATGTAGGGCGAAATGACAGTAGTTTGTTGGATTATGTATTGGTAGATAAAAGACTGTTGAGTAGACTTCAGGATGTACATGTTTATAGAGGGGCCACAGATATATCAGATCACTTTCTAGTTGTAGCTACACTGAGAGTAAAAGGTAGATGGGATACAAGGAGAATAGAAGCATCAGGGAAGAGAGAGGTGAAGGTTTATAAACTAAAAGAGGAGGCAGTTAGGGTAAGATATAAACAGCTATTGGAGGATAGATGGGCTAATGAGAGCATAGGCAATGGGGTCGAAGAGGTATGGGGTAGGTTTAAAAATGTAGTGTTAGAGTGTTCAGCAGAAGTTTGTGGTTACAGGAAAGTGGGTGCAGGAGGGAAGAGGAGCGATTGGTGGAATGATGATGTAAAGAGAGTAGTAAGGGAGAAAAAGTTAGCATATGAGAAGTTTTTACAAAGTAGAAGTGATGCAAGGAGGGAAGAGTATATGGAGAAAAAGAGAGAAGTTAAGAGAGTGGTGAAGCAATGTAAAAAGAGAGCAAATGAGAGAGTGGGTGAGATGTTATCAACAAATTTTGTTGAAAATAAGAAAAAGTTTTGGAGTGAGATTAACAAGTTAAGAAAGCCTAGAGAACAAATGGATTTGTCAGTTAAAAATAGGAGAGGAGAGTTATTAAATGGAGAGTTAGAGGTATTGGGAAGATGGAAGGAATATTTTGAGGAATTGTTAAATGTTGATGAAGATAGGGAAGCTGTGATTTCGTGTATAGGGCAAGGAGGAATAACATCTTGTAGGAGTGAGGAAGAGCCAGTTGTGAGTGTGGGGGAAGTTCGTGAGGCAGTAGGTAAAATGAAAGGGGGTAAGGCAGCCGGGATTGATGGGATAAAGATAGAAATGTTAAAAGCAGGTGGGGATATAGTTTTGGAGTGGTTGGTGCAATTATTTAATAAATGTATGGAAGAGGGTAAGGTACCTAGGGATTGGCAGAGAGCATGCATAGTTCCTTTGTATAAAGGCAAAGGGGATAAAAGAGAGTGCAAAAATTATAGGGGGATAAGTCTGTTGAGTGTACCTGGTAAAGTGTATGGTAGAGTTATAATTGAAAGAATTAAGAGTAAGACGGAGAATAGGATAGCAGATGAACAAGGAGGCTTTAGGAAAGGTAGGGGGTGTGTGGACCAGGTGTTTACAGTGAAACATATAAGTGAACAGTATTTAGATAAGGCTAAAGAGGTCTTTGTGGCATTTATGGATTTGGAAAAGGCGTATGACAGGGTGGATAGGGGGGCAATGTGGCAGATGTTGCAAGTGTATGGTGTAGGAGGTAGGTTACTGAAAGCAGTGAAGAGTTTTTACGAGGATAGTGAGGCTCAAGTTAGAGTATGTAGGAAAGAGGGAAATTTTTTCCCAGTAAAAGTAGGCCTTAGACAAGGATGTGTGATGTCACCGTGGTTGTTTAATATATTTATAGATGGGGTTGTAAGAGAAGTAAATGCGAGGGTCTTGGCAAGAGGCGTGGAGTTAAAAGATAAAGAATCACACACAAAGTGGGAGTTGTCACAGCTGCTCTTTGCTGATGACACTGTGCTCTTGGGAGATTCTGAAGAGAAGTTGCAGAGATTGGTGGATGAATTTGGTAGGGTGTGCAAAAGAAGAAAATTAAAGGTGAATACAGGAAAGAGTAAGGTTATGAGGATAACAAAAAGATTAGGTGATGAAAGATTGAATATCAGATTGGAGGGAGAGAGTATGGAGGAGGTGAACGTATTCAGATATTTGGGAGTGGACGTGTCAGCGGATGGGTCTATGAAAGATGAGGTGAATCATAGAATTGATGAGGGAAAAAGAGTGAGTGGTGCACTTAGGAGTCTGTGGAGACAAAGAACTTTGTCCTTGGAGGCAAAGAGGGGAATGTATGAGAGTATAGTTTTACCAACGCTCTTATATGGGTGTGAAGCGTGGGTGATGAATGTTGCAGCGAGGAGAAGGCTGGAGGCAGTGGAGATGTCATGTCTGAGGGCAATGTGTGGTGTGAATATAATGCAGAGAATTCGTAGTTTGGAAGTTAGGAGGAGGTGCGGGATTACCAAAACTGTTGTCCAGAGGGCTGAGGAAGGGTTGTTGAGGTGGTTCGGACATGTAGAGAGAATGGAGCGAAACAGAATGACTTCAAGAGTGTATCAGTCTGTAGTGGAAGGAAGGCGGGGTAGGGGTCGGCCTAGGAAGGGTTGGAGGGAGGGGGTAAAGGAGGTTTTGTGTGCGAGGGGCTTGGACTTCCAGCAGGCATGCGTGAGCGTGTTTGATAGGAGTGAATGGAGACAAATGGTTTTTAATACTTGACGTGCTGTTGGAGTGTGAGCAAAGTAACATTTATGAAGGGGTTCAGGGAAACCGGCAGGCCGGACTTGAGTCCTGGAGATGGGAAGTACAGTGCCTGCACTCTGAAGGAGGGGTGTTAATGTTGCAGTTTAAAAACTGTAGTGTAAAGCACCCTTCTGGCAAGACAGTGATGGAGTGAATGATGGTGAAAGTTTTTCTTTTTCGGGCCACCCTGCCTTGGTGGGAATCGGCCGGTGTGATAATAAAAAAAAATAATAAATATATATATATGTATATATATATATATGTATACATATATATATATATATATATATATATATATATATATATATATATATATATAAATATATATATATATATATATATATATATATATATATATATATATATATATATATATATATATATATATATCGCAGATGGGTTTATTATTTTCTAGGCAGATTTGCAATATATATTTGTAGATTACAACACGAAATACGACACGTATGACTGTTGTATATATATAAATCTAGAGAAGTTAGAATGTGTTCGGATCAGTGGAAATTCGAACGGTCATTGACGAATTTGTTACGGAAACAGAACAAATATAATCACTGGCTGACACTGGGAATGGAACGAACCTCTCTGTCACAATTCCAACTTTGAAAAATATATGTATGATGCCATTGCCCGGAAAATATTGAAATCTACGTGTGAATAGCCACAGTGGAAGATAAAATTTATCCTTTGTATGTCGTGGTAGTATTTGCAGGTGTTAGGGGCCAGTGTGTGGGTGTTGGCAGGTGTTAGAGGCCAGTATGTGGGTGTTGACAGGTGTTAGGGGTCAGTGTGTGGGTGTTGGCAGGTGTTAGGACAAGTGTGTGGGTGTTGGCAGGTGTTAGGTGTCAGTGTGTGGGTGTTGGCAGGTGTTAGGGGCCAGTGAAAGGGCGTTGATAGGTGTTAGGGGCCAGTGTGTGGGTGTTGGCAGGTATTAGGGGAGTGTGGATGTAGACAGGTGTTAGGGCCTGTGCGAGTGTGTTTAGGCCGATATAAAGGCAAATGTTTGGGTGTTGACAGGTGGTAGGGCCAGTGTGTGGGTGTTGACAGGTGTTAGGGGCCGGTGTGTGTGTAGGCAGGTGTACGGGCAAGTGTGTTTTTATTGGCAAGAATCAGACACGTGTGTGTGTTAGCAGGTGTCAGAACCAGTGTGTGTGTGTGTATGTGTGTGTACTCACCTGTTCGTGGTTGCCCCGTCTCTTCACTGGTTGCTACTAGGTCCTCTCTCTCCCTGCTCCATGATCTTTATCAAACCTCGTCTTAAAACTATGTATGGTTCCTGCCTCCACTACGTCACTTTCTAGGCTATTCCACTTCCTGACAGCTCTATGACTTAAAAAAATATTTCCTAATATCCCTTTGACTCATCGGAGTCTTCAGCTTCCAATTGTGACCCCTATTTCTCTGTCACCTCTCTGGAATATCCTGTCTCTGTCCTTCTTGTCAGTTCCTCGCAGTGTTTTGTATGTCGTTATCATGTCTCCCCTAAACCTCCTGTCCTCCAGTGTCGTCAGGCCGATTTCCCTTAACTTTTCATAGTAGGACAATCCCCTTAGCTCTGGGACTATTCTTGTTGCAAACCTTTGCACTTTCTCTAATTTCTTGACGTGCTTGATCAGGTGTGGATTCCAAACTGATGCTGCATACTCCAATATGGGCCTGACGTACACTCTGTACAGATTCTTGAACGATTCCTTTTTGAGGTATCGGAACGCTATTCTTAGATTTGCCAGGTACCCATAAGCTGCAGCAGTTATCTAGTTGATGTGTGTGTGTGTGTGTGTGTGTGTGTGTGTGTGTGTGTGTGTGTGTGTGTGTGTGTGTGTGTGTGTGTGTGTGTGTGTGTGTATGTGTGTGTGTATGTGTGTGTGTTTGTGTATGCGTGTTTATAGTCACTTATATGTGGTTGCTGATGTGTGTAGTGTTGACAGGTGTCATCGCCACTAACTAGAGGTTGGCAAGTACGAAGGCCGATGCCTGGGAGTTTGCTGATGTCGGGAAAAGTGACTAGGTGTTGGCAGATGTCAAGGAAAGTGACTGGGTGTTGGCAGGTGTCAAGGAAAGTGACTGGTGGTTGGCAGGTGTCAAGGAAAGTGACTGGGTGTTGGCAGGTGTCAAGGAAAGTGACTGGGTGTTGGCAGATGTCAAGGAAAGTGACTGGGTGTTGGCAGGTGTCAAGGAAAGTGACTGGGCGTTGGCAGGTGTCAAGGAAAGTGACTGGGTGTTGGCAGGTGTCAAGGAAAGTGACTGGGTGTTGGCAGGTGTCAAAAAAAGCGACTGGTAGTTGGCAGGTGTCAAGGAAAGTGACTGGTGGTTAGCAGGTGTCAAGGAAAGTGACTGAGTGTTGGCAGGTGTCAAGGAAAGTGACTGGGTGTTGGCAGGTGTCAAGGAAAGTGACTGGTGGTTGGCAGGTGTCAAGGAAAGTGACTGGGTGTTGGCAGGTGTCAATGAAAGTGACTGGTGGTTGGCAGGTGTCAAGGAAAGTGACTGGTGGTTGGCAGGTGTCAAGGAAAGTGACTGGGTGTTGGCAGGTGTCAAGGAAAGTGACTGGTGGTTGGCAGGTGTCAGGGTCAGCAGACGGAGAAAGGAGAGACAAGAGAGTATGGGGATGCTGACAGACGGACGTTGTCAGCACTGGTGTCAGCAGCGGGGGGGGGAGCAGGTGAGGGGGGAAGGGGAGCCCCATCTGGTTTATGATATGGCCAGAAATGACAATTTTATTTAGCCTTTTATGGAAACGAGAGTCAAATTCTGAAGAGTATTTTTGGCGAAGTTTAAAGTGAAAATTTGACGCCAGTTTGACTCACACTCACACAAACACACACTCACACTCACACACTCACACAAACACACTCACACTCACACTAACACACACTCACACTCACACTAACACACTCACACTCACACTAACACACACTCACACTCACACAAACACACTCACACTCACACTAACACACACTCACACTCACACAAACACACTCACACTCACACTAACACACACTCACACTCACACTAACACACTCACACTCACACTAACACACACTCACACTCACACTAACACACTCACACTCACACTAACACACACTCACACTCACACAAACACACTCACACTCACACTAACACACACTCACACTCACACTAACACACTCACACTCACACTAACACACACTCACACTCTCACTCACTTTCACTCACACACACAGTCACACTCACACTTACACTTACACTTACACTTACACCCACACATTCACTCACACTCACTCACACATTCACTCACACTCACATTCACTCACACTCACACTTACTAAAGTTATATTCACAGAGGCGCTTACCAGCGCTATTTTTTTGCGGAGGGGGATGATTAAGGCCATTTAAACATATGTAGTTTTTTGTATGTCCACATATATTTTTGGGGATCTGTTAAACGTACTTCGAGTTGACAGAAATTTGTACCTGTTTTCATAATAATAATAATAATAATAATAATAATAATAATAATAATAATAATAAATTAATAAAAGAAGTCATCACCGTTGTCTCCTGGTTAAAAAATACTGAGGCTCAGAGATCCGGAGGTGGATGTAACAGTAGCAACAACAGCAGCCGCAACAGTGGAAGCAACAGGAGCAAGAACAGCATCAACAGCAACTCCAGCAGAAGCAGCACCAACAACAGGAACAGCAGCAAGAGCGCCAACAGCAGAAACAGCACCGACAGCAGCAGCGATCTAACCTCTGAGCCGTCAGTCTAGCAGCAGCAAGTCCCTTTATCCCACTGAGTCAGCTCGTGTACCACACAATGAGTCAGTCGGTAAGTAAATCAGTCAGTGAACCAGTGGGCCAGTCAGTGAGTCAGTTAGTGAGTCAGCCAGTGAGTCAGCAGGGATCCCTAGGGATGCACTATAACCAGACAAAAACATTAGCTTGCCCCCCCCCTACCAGCGATCGTGACAGTTTAGGGGAGGGGGGCATTATAACATGTGTTGTGGAGAGTACACAACGATCAGGAGAGTGTAGGAGGTACACTATGTGTTGTGGAGAGTACACAACGATCAGGAGAGTGTAGGAGGTACACTATGTGTTATGGAGAGTACACAACGATCAGGAGAGTGTAGGAGGTACACTATGTGTTATGGAGAGTACACAACGATCAGGAGAGTGTAGGAGGTACACTATGTGTTGTGGAGAGTACACAACGATCAGGAGAGTGTAGGAGGTACACTGTGTGTTATGGAGAGTACACAACGATCGGGAGAGTGTAGGAGGTACACTATGTGTTGTGGAGAGTACACAACGATCAGGAGAGTGTAGGAGGTACACTGTGTGTTGTGGAGAGTACACAACACCTAAGAGTGTAGTGATGAAACCCTGCTAAGAATGGTACACAGTAAGTGAAGCCAGGGTGATAAACACTGCTTAAGTGTTGACCACTGGGTCATAATGGCTGTTTTCTAAATTTTGTATATCATAGGTTTTGTATCTATTAGTTTAATAATAATAATAATGATAATAATAATAATAATAATAATAATAATAATAATAATAATAATAATAATAATAATAATAATAATAATAACTAGAAGTATATCAGTCGTTGCCCTGTACTGCACAAACCTAGTCTCCTGTACCTCACTCTGGAAACGGCATATGTAGCGTTATGTATAGGGCGTCCATGTATGTAAATAGCCTCGTGAATGTTGCTTTAGATACAATACATCAGCGTTGAAAATTTGAAGGCAATCGAATAAGGGTTTCTCTAGTAAAACACGAAAATTTTGGAGTAAGAAAAATTTTGCTGAGAACTTCCCAAAACAGGAAAGTGTCATCGTTGAATCTAAAAAACTCCGTAAAAAGCGTTTCTCAGTTTTATCTCATTTTATATTTTATTTAATATTCTGTACAAGTATCAAAGAAGAAAAGTTGATGCTAAGTTTTCTAAGATAATCCAATTTGATGAAGCTGCTTAAAAATTGACACCCACATAGAACAAAATCAATACAAAAATACCTCTACTTAAGATACATCGGTGTTTAGCGTTTGAAGCCGATCAGAAGATGCGTTCTGTAGCTACTACACGAGGGAGACTAATAAAATTAGGAAACTGAAATTTACGCAGCTCATTTAATATTACTTACCTGCAAGCCCCTTCCAAGCAGTTCATCACTAGTAATCCCTTCCTTAACTCACTTGTAAAAACAACTGCTCAAAAAGAAATTTTTCTCCTAACTGTTTGTAATAATTTACCACAAGTTATATACAGGAATCCCCCAAAGATACGAGATGATTGTGTCCTACAAGATGGCTCGCAACGTGAACACTCGTATCACGGAAACGTATTTAATATTACTTTCCCTTCCCAACCAAACCTCAGTATTTTTCATTACAATATGTCATTTGGAAGCAAGGAAACATAAATAAGGAACAAATAAGAGCTGATTTGCAGCACTCGTATTTGCACGAAAACGCTCGATCTAAGCAGGACTCTACTGGCAGGGCTGCATATGATCTTTTTACCAACTTTGTTAAGTTAAGCATAAGAATTAACATCTGGGCGTCTACATTGCAAACTGAATTGTTTGCCATCCTAATGGCGCTGAAGCTCACTTTTGACACTGAGCTTGACTTTCCGGTAATTATTGATTCTGTGTCGTCATTGAAGGTTCTTGACTCACACAAGGACTAACAACATGCTCACTGAAGGAGCCAGATATAGGTACTCAAAAATCCGGGAAATATTAATTATTGTACAAATGTTATGGATTCCATCACACACTGGATTACTCCTTCATGATAAAGGTTATACGTTATCGAAGGAAAATGTAGCATTAATAATAATATTAAGAGACAAGTAAATAATGAAACTAAATGTCAAAGAAATGCAGTTAGAAGCCTGAGTAGATCTACAACCCATTATCATAGTGAACAAAATATTGAATCTTTTCGTAGGCTTCTATACGTCGTTCGTTCATTAGCTAGGCCTGGTAGCACTTTCATAGTTATGTTTTGTAGCCGCACCATGTTCGTTGTTTTCGATCTAAACAACGATGAAAATAAAATATTTGTCATTCTAGGTAAGGTAAGGTTAGCTTAAATTAACCTGTATTTACAAATACGTAGTTAATCGAATAGATAAATTAAGGGGGTACTGAGGTCTGACAGTGGCAGACATGTTGCGTTACAATGTTGGTATCCTCACACATGGTGTCTAAGATGAAGGTCTGGGTGTTTGGAGCACAACCCAGGTGTCATGTTATGTCTCTCTTATATAATGTATCGTCGCTGATCTTTCTCCTACCATACTCATCACTTCACATTTTAGTGGTTCAATTCTAACATTTTTTCTAATATTCGTAGAGACTGTTCAGGTCGTCTTTTAGTTTCTTGAAGTCTTTCTCTGTTAGTAACCTCTCTTTTTTTATATTTTCATTATATGCAAACAAAATAAGCGTAACTATATTCCTCTTAGTAGACTAACTATATTTGCTTGTGCAAAAATACAGTTAGTCTTAGAGCAAATCCTTGGGGAACCCCACAGGTAACATTTAACAATCCGAGTATTTCATTTACAATCATGTATCCTTCCACTGATATACTTCTTTATCCATTATAATACATTCCCTGTTTCTCTGGGTTGTTTCTAATAGTCTTCTTGCCAGTAACAAGTATACTTTCGTACTTAATAAGTCTGCCAAAGGTATGCTATGGAGGATTTTCTGCTTCTGAACCTGTGTTGTTGATTTCTAAAGAACACTGACGTTAAGGTGCTCCACTAACTTCCTTATTATTAACAGCTTCACTTCGCCATGCATCGTATAATTTTAATTTATTGTCTCTTGTTTATCAGTTCTCCATTCTCTATTGCTTTAATAAAATTTTGTTACAGTGTCATGGTGAGGGCTGCAGCTTCTATGCTCTGTACTCCCCTGTATGTGGCTGTATACAACATGATACGTGAAATTTTCTCTCCTTGTTTTTCTAGTACTGGTCTTTATTCTATTGTCTATTTTAAGGGGAAAGAAGTTCACTTGTATGTACATAATTTGGTGTGCATGTGAGTATGATTGTGGTGTGGGTAGTGCTGAAGCGCTTGTTTCAGAGGATGCTGACTCCCCCGCACCCTACCACTGTTTCTTGATATTTATTACACTCAGTAGGCGATTTCTGAGCTACGAATCTTAGAGAATTGTTTGACTACCCAGCTCCCTGATCATTCTGAGTATTATTCATTTCTTTGTGCATTTATTAGACTTATTTTTTTTGCAGCTGTTACTTATCTTGATTTTGTGGTACTTTTTTTTTAACGTAAAGTTATACATTATTTTACCCATCTTTATGGAGTGAACCACTTGTGGTGGTAACTGCTGTATGCATTTTTCTCAGCCCAAATGTAATGAGCGGTCCAGGAGAACCTGGAGGGATTTGACGGGTGACTTATTCTAGTTCACTTTATCTTTAACCGTGGAAATCAGCTCTCCGTATGTGTGACTCATTCTAGAAGCAGTTCTCTGTCGACTCGTCACTTTATATCTCAGATTTCCAGCCAGTTGGGTTCACCGTCTCATTATGATTAACTCAAGTTGGGGTTACTTCTTCTGCTACACTGCTCCCTGTGTTGATGTACGTTTCTCATGAGGGCTCATGACTACTTTACATCATGTGTTATGATCTCAGTCTTCAAGGTGAGGTGCCAGAATCTTCTGCCTCAGTGATCGCCTCTGTATCAGTTGCTTTGCAGCTTCACTCTGGGTCACACTGGATCTTAGGAAGGCTACAGTACCACGGGCTGCACCATACCTCTCCTTGCTGGTGCAACTATGTATTCTTGTTCATATCGCGTAGCTGTGATTTACATGATCACTATGTGTTACTTTCTCGTAGCTTGATTCAGTTAGGTGATAATTAATATTTGTGTATTTTATATACGAATAAGCTTTATAAATTATTTGTATCTACTTACGTTTCCCGTTTGACTGTTTCCTAGTTGATAATATTTTTTTCCCTAAGAATGTATAAACAGTTTCTGAAACTGTACGAGGCTTTCATTACCATTTACATCTATATTATTAAAAAAGTAAGTGTGTGCGTGTGTGTTTCTTGCACCATGTGCTTGTTAGTATGCTCACCACTAGTTTTCAGATTGCTACACATTCTTCGCACTTAATATTGTGATTATCATAATGCGCCATTTTGTAGTCTCTGTCACAAACACTTCATATGTTGGAACTGCCTACAAGAGGAAGTTTATTTCCCGGCGGAGTGTTGGCACTGGTGTTGGCAGCCTGGTGGCACCAAGCAGAGGCAAGCACTTGTGGCTTTATCTGGTCATTCCGCACCCCATCACCAGCAGCTGTCCCCACAGGTGCTCCTAACTGCTTCACGTTCTTCCCTCCATCCCCACCACCAACACCATTACCCTCCCCACCACTATATTATCCGCACAATTCACTAAACCACACCGCTCTACCACCTTCACAGTGACCACCACCTTCTTCACAACCACCACTCGCCCCTCACCACCACAATAACCCTAATCTACAGCCACCTTAACCACACCATCACTTTGTTTAGTACCTTCAGGCGGTGGGTGTTAAGATTCCACTAGCACAAGAACACCGGTAACTGCAACGTAGCAAGACGTAATATCAATGCACATAAAAGGATACAGATAGAAAACCCTGATCTAGAAGCAAGTGTCCATTGTGGGCGCTACATGCATATTGGTAGAAAAGTGTTATAGGAAAAACAATAGAAAATACTTCCTTAGCGCCAGCAGTAGATTTATAAATGGAAGGTTGTGACCTACAAACCTTATAGAGCCTTTTAAGAGGCTAACTGAAGTCAAATGGACAAGAAAGCGATGAATGTATTGCATATTCCTTAGTCCTTGAGCCAGACCCAGAAACTTTGACTCTACCATCCAGGGGTGACGAATGTTCATATTGATTCTCTATTAACTAGTCTTTTAAACCTCTGTTTTTAGAAAGTGTATGACAACAGTGTATAGTTCTTCCTAACTTCGATTTCTCCGCTATAACCATGTGTTTCAGTGCATCATTATTTTCTTTTAAACTTAATGACCCATTTACAGGGCAAGGGAAGGCTTCTTCTCTAAAATTTCTCACTAATAGCCAGCAAATATAAGAAATTTTCTCATCTTGGTACGCGATGAATTCTTGATAGCATGTTGATAAATCTACCGGAGCATTTTAATTGTCAGCACAATGATGCAAAAGTTCGAGTTGCGATACCATATATTTTTGGTCAACGAGGAGTGAAACGGACGCTTACCAACTACTACCGTGCAGAGATTATCTAGAGAAACATGCTCGCCGTGCAAACTATATGGCCGCAGTTTGGAGAAGATACCTACAAAGAAATACAGGCCTTGTTAGTCATGGCTGGAAGACGGAAACCCGAGATGGAAAGCAGCAGTTGAGTGTTGACTGTATGCAAGGCTGACCTGCACCCCAAGAGATGCTGCATGTACCACATTGTAACTGCACAAGATGCTGTACGTTTTTGCCATACTTTTATGACAGCTCTCAAAGGCACAGATATGCGCACACTGACAATCAACCTAATACTGACAGTGTTACTTGTTACCTTCACGACTTAAGCAGTGATGAACGTCTTGTTTTCATTTATATAAAACTGAGAAATTTACATTTAATAAAACAATTTAACTTGATGTTGGACAAGTGTATGCGCCGGACGGGTTTGTGTTAGATGTTGTCACCTCTGAGTGAGGTGTCACTTGCGTTTAAACGGTTATTAAGACAGGTCTGGACGATATATATCTTGCAGCACATTCAGGAAAAGTCTGAATAAGATAAACCACTTTAACATGTGCTTCTCTTCCATCTTCTTCCTATTCCTCTGAAGATTTGTGTAGAAAACTTACTTAACCATATTATAACAAGCGCAATTTAATTTAGCCTAATCAAACTAAATATATTTTAGATAAGTTTGCAATAATTTAATAATAAACAAACACAATGAATTTTTTTTCGTTAGTTTCAGAATGATTTTTGCGAAATTATTGCATATACAAATTTCCGCTCGCCTTATTCAGCAAGAAGAACGTTGCTGTTTAAGCCAAACTAGCAAGTTTTACCTATTCGGCACGACATGTATATATATATATATATATATATATATATATATATATATATATATATATATATATATATATATATATATATATATATATATATATATATGCATCCACGAAACAAGTGGTTTTTAAGCAAATAACAATACTGCGACTAGCCGAGGATCGAACCCATGATATTTTAGCCGGCTTCGTGGGAAACCAGCAAAAGTCCAGAACGCTCTAGTCCACTGAGCCAAACAATGTTTCATATATCAGGTACCCAGTAACACGGGGCATGTTACACCTGATGCGAGCACATACGTGGTGTGAAAAACTCAGTACTAATTTCATTCTTCTCCCTTTTGGAATACCAGTTTCACGAGCAGTACACAGCACTACTTAGAAGCTACTTTGTGAAGTGGCAAATGCACCTTGATTAAAGTGAAGAGTATTACCTTCTATAATGAAATTATTAAATAGACATTAAAGAGTTACTATAAGAGATGAAGTATCAGGAAGGGATAATGTAACTAGTGGAGTCCCACAGGGTTCATTGTTGGGCCCCATATTGTTTCTGGTGTATATTAACGACCCAACAGTAGGAACACACCTTGTTTGCAGATGATGCCTAATGAATGAGATGCATACAAACTGAAATTAATCTAAAAAGAAAGGAATGATGGAATATATGCGTTACGTCGTTTAATTCCAGCAACAACAAGGTTATGAAGTTGGGGGAAAGGTGAATAAAAGGAGACCTATTCTAGAGCACCATTTAGGCGCAAATATACATATGAAAATATAGAAAATGGCCTTCGGATATTCATTATGTTGAAACTCGCTCCAACAGCAAACTAAAATAATTAGTATAAGCAGTATACGGAAAGCTTGCCAGCATTAAAGTGATGTTCAGGAACCTTGAAAATAATCTACGTAGGTGCAACCCATTATTAATAATTAATCCACTCAGTGGCCACTTTATTAGGCACACCTGCACGTTAGTGCAAATATCTAATCAGTTAATCACATGGCAGCACCTCGGTGCCTAAAAATTTGCAGATATAGTCAAGATGTTCAGTCATTGTTTTTCACACCGAATGTCAGAATGGGGAAGAAATGTGATGAAAGTGACTTAGACCGTGGAATGATTGTTGGTGCCAGACAGGGTGGTTTGAGTATCTCATACTGATCTCCTGGGATTTTCACATACAACAGTTTCTACAGAGAATGATGTGAAAAACAAGTTCTGTGGATAAAAACACCTTGTTAATGAGAGAAGGTAGAGGAGAATGCCCAGACTGGTTCAAGCTGGCAGTAGCTGAACCACATGTTACAAACAGTGGTATGCAGATCATCTCTGAACGCACATTAAAGTGGATAGGCTACAGTAACAGACCACAACAGGTTCCACTCCTGTGTGAGACCAAGAATCTGAGGCTACAGTGGGCACCAGCTCACCAAAATTGGAAAAACATCGCTTGGTCTAACGAATCGCGATTTCAGCTGAGACATACAGATGGTAGGTAGGGTCAGAATTTGGTGTGAACTTTTAAGATGTGGTGGAACGGGAGATTCGCACCATGAATGTGCGGCTGAGAAATCTGCAGCAGCTGCGTGATGCTATCATGTCAAGAGGGACCGGGATATCAAAGGAATGTTTCCATCACCTTGTTGAATCCATGGCTGTTCTGCGAGCAAAGGGGGGGAGGGGTGCCCACCCAGTACAAGAAGAGCGTACCTATTAAAGGGGCCACTGAGTGTATTTCACAGCTCATAATATGGTACTTTAAACCATGTATCAGTTCTTCGTGGACCATTATCAAGTAACGACTGAAAGAGACAAGAGAAGAAAATGCGAAGACAGGTCAGATGAAGAAACGAGAAGAGAACTAGAAGACAAGTAAAAAGAATATCTGTATTCTCTTCACTTGACGTGCCTTCTCCAAATTATGGGTTTGTTGTGAATTGTTCCAGCCAGGGTATTACGGCTTTTATTCCTCACCGCAATATAATGTTTTAAAACTTGGCTAGTAGCTTGCAGCATGTGGCAGGGGCGGCGTCCGGCGGGCGGTCAGGGACGAGGTTGGGAAATTGGCCAACTTTGTCATCCCGAGGTACGAGCTTTTTGCAAATATGAATTCCATTATAGTGGGGAAAATGTTTTGGCTCTTGCCTAAACTGATCTGGAATATAAACAGGTCATTGTGGCCCCGAGGAAGAAGCAGCGTCTGTACTTTATTCTGTTTCTCCAACACACAAGATTTATCCTATATTTATTCTTCTTTCCATATACATATTTGATCCCCTCCCTCAAGGGATGTTCCTTGAGCTGGTGAGGGGCTCTTGATCTAGGGAATTGGATCTATGTGCCAGTTCCTTGAATTGAGTGTGAATGACTTTCCCCCCCCCCCTCCTCAGGCGCTGTATAATCCCTACTGGTTTAGCGCTCTCCCATGATAATAATAATAATAATGATATACTTGGCCTCTGCTCAGGTTTGGCAGTGTGTCGTGGTATTATTAGAGGTTCTGAGTGTATGTGTGTACTTACCTAGTTGTTTATTTACCTGTCTGGGTTTATAGGAGTCGATTCATAGCTCCTGGTCCCTCTTCTTAACGGTTACCTGCAAGTTATAGCGATTTCTGGTCTTCTGGGTCCAATAACATTATTTCTTGAATGTGTGTAGTGTTAATAATCTACACCAGTCCTTCACGTAGCGCCTTCCACTTATCACCTTAAAACATCAAACCCACTTTTACCATCCTTATGCCTCATGTCTTTTATTTGCTGTGTCATCTACAATATTTCTTCTGGTTTCCTTGTCGTGCATCTCAAACAGCTTGCCCCTTATCCATGCTATGTATTCCACTTAGTATTTTGTATTTGGTGATCATGGCCACCTGATTATTCTTTCTTCTAATGTTGCTTGAAGTCTCTCCTCATAATTTATCTCCTTCAGGTCCGCTACCAATATTGTTGTGAACGTTTGTAACTCGTCTAGTTTCTTTTTATGCTTGACTCCAAGATGATCCTAATGCCCAGTGTGTTTACTCTCTTAAAGGAATCATTTTTCCGGACTTGAAAGCGGTTCTAAGTTTTCCATATATAATTTTAATGACATGCATCGTGCAATGCTTACTCCTAGATCGTTGGTATTACACGTTATAGGTAATAGTTTCCTCCAAGGATGCATTTCCTCCCTCACCTATTTTCATTACTTTATACTTGTCAGTGTGAATTCGAGTAGTTCCCTGCTCGACCCTGTCTACAGCCTATTCGGGTTTTCTTTGAGTTGCTCTTTCTCTTCTCTTCAGTTGATTTTTCTTTTCATTTGCGTAACATCCACAGTGATGAATAGGATTATTTTTTTCCTGGCAAATCTTAACGTACATCAGGAAGAGAAGAGACCCCATCACTGATCCTTGGGGAACTTCACTTATCACCACTGCTTACTCCGACACTTCCTTCCCTACCATTTTCCTTCAGTCTTCTTAGTCACATATCATTACTGTATGTATATGCGCACCTACCCTGCTACTCCTGCCTGCTCTTCCAGTTCGTTTTCGAGCTACCTGTGTGGTTCTGTGTCAGTGGCTTTCTTGTAGTCGAGGAAGATGCATCCAGAATTCCTGTTGCTCTGTCATAAAAATTTAGGAGATTCTCAAGTCAGCAGTTGGAGTTTCTAAACCAGTCTTGGTTATTTCTTGACTGCTTATTTCTTTCAAGGTGTTCAGTTGTCCTCTAATTATATATATCTCTGTAGCAGGTCATTGTGCTACTCAGCCAGAATGATTTATAGCACCGTGCTTCCTATCACATTTGCAGTTCTATATGTGTGTACACATCTAACATACGTACACGCGAGTGTGCGTGTCTGTCGCTCTGTCTGTTAGCCAGATAACTTCTAGCCGGATGGACAGGTTTGAATATACCCTGGAACAGAAGCAGTAGATTCTGCAACCTAGGCAGAGGTAGACAGGGGTAGATTTAGTACTGGTAGACGAAGCTACGAACGCTACTGGTAGACACATACACTACTAGGAGGCAAGTGTAAATACAGTACTGGTAGACAAATACACTACTAGGAGGCAAGTGTAAATACAGTACTGGTAGACAAATACACTACTAGGAGGCAAGTGTAAATACAGTACTGGTAGACAAATACACTACTAGGAGGCAAGTGTAAATACAGTACTGGTAGACAAATACACTACCAGTAGGGAGAGAAATAAATTTACACTGCTCGTGGACTACTGCTAAACTAAAACTACTACAACTACTACAAATACAGCTACAACTGCTACTACTACTACAATTACAGCTACCTCTACTGATATTACTACTATTATAGTTACAGCTGCTACTAGTTTTAATACTACAAGTACTAATACTTCTACTAGTGCTGCTACAAGTACTGTTACTGTTATTATTACTGCTGCTGCTACTACGACTCGACATGTTTTAATTCTACAACTGCTGCTGCTGCCGCTGCTGCTGCTGCTGCTGTTGCTGCTGCTGCTGCTGCTCCTGCTCCTGCTCCTGCTCCTGCTGCTCCTGCTCCTGGTCCTGCTGCTGCTGCTCCTCCTCCTCTTGCTGCTACTAATACTACCACCACACCTACAGCCACTACTACCACCACACCTACAGCTACTACCACCACCACCACACCTACAGCTACTACTGCCACCACACCTACAGCTACTACTGCCACCATATATACAGCTACTACTACCACCACCACCACCACACCTACAGCTACTACTGCCACCACACCTACAGTTACTACTGCCACCACACCTACAGCTACTACTGCCACCACACCTACAGCTACTACTGCCACGACACCTACAGCTACTACTGCCACCACACCTACAGCCACTACTACCACCACACCTACAGTCACTACTACCACCACACCTACAGCTACTACCACCACCACCACACCTACAGCTACTACTGCCACCACACCTACAGCTACTACTACCACCACACCTACAACTACTACTACCACGACACCTACAGCAACTACTACCACCACCACACCTACAGCTACTACTACCACCACACCTACAGCTACTACTACCACCACACCTACAGCTACTACTACCACCACACCTACAGCTGCTACTACCACCAACACGACACCTACAGCTACTACTGCCACCACACCTACAGCTACTACTACCACCACACCTACAGCTACTACTGCCACCACACCTACAGCTACTACTACCACCACACCTACAGCTACTACTACCACCACACCTACAGCTACTACTACCACCACACCTACAGCTACTACTACCACGACACCTACAGCTACTACTACCATCACACCTACAGTTACTACTACCACCACACCTACAGCTACTACTACCACGGCACCTACTGCTACTACTACCATCACACCTAAGGCTACTACTACCACCACACCTACAGCTGCTACTACCACCACACCTACAGCTACTACTACCACCACACCTACAGCTACTACTACCACCACCACACCTACAGCTACTACTACCATCACACCTACAGTTACTACTACCACCACACCTACAGCTACTACTACCATCACACCTAAGGCTACTACTACCACCACACCTACAGCTGCTACTACCACCACACCTACAGCTACTACTACCATCACACCTAAGGCTACTACTACCACCACACCTACAGCTACTACTACCACCACACCTACAGCTACTACTACCATCACACCTACAGCTACTACTACCACCACACCTACAGCTACTACTACCACCACACCTACAGCTACTACTACCATCACACCTAAGGCTACTACTACCACCACACCTACAGCTGCTACTACCACCACACCTACAGCTACTACTACCACCACACCTACAGCTACTACTACCATCACACCTAAGGCTACTACTACCACCACACCTACAGCTGCTACTACCACCACACCTACAGCTACTACTACCACCACACCTACAGCTACTACTACCACCACACCTACAGCTACTACTACCATCACACCTACAGTTACTACTACCACCACACCTACAGCTACTACTACCATCACACCTACAGCTGCTACTACCACCACACCTACAGCTACTACTACCACCACACCTAAGGCTACTACTACCACCACTCCTACAGCTGCTACTACCACCATACCTACAGCTACTACTACCACCACACCTACAGCTACTACTACCACCACACCTACAGCTACTACTACCATCACACCTACAGCTACTACTACCACCACACGTACAGCTACTACTACCATCACACCTAAGGCTACTACTACCACCACACCTACAGCTGCTACTACCACCACACCTACAGCTGCTACTACCACCACACCTACAGCTACTACTACCATCACACCTACAGCTACTACTACCACCACACCTACAGCTGCTACCACCACACCTACAGATACTACTACCACCACACCTACAACTACTACTACCACCACACCTACAGCTACTACTACCACCACACCTACAGCTACTACTACCACCACACCTACAGCTACTACTACCATCACACCTACAGTTACTACTACCACCACACCTACAGCTACTACTACCATCACACCTACAGCTGCTACTACCACCACACCTACAGCTACTACTACCATCACACCTAAGGCTACTACTACCATCACACCTACAGCTGCTACTACCACCACACCTACAGCTACTACTACCATCACACCTAAGGCTACTACTACCACCACACCTACAGCTGCTACTACCACCACACCTACAGCTGCTACTACCACCACACCTACAGCTACTACTACCATCACACCTACAGCTACTACTACCACCACACCTACAGCTGCTACCACCACACCTACAGATACTACTACCACCACACCTACAGCTACTACTCCCACCACACCTACAGCTACTACTACCACCACACCTACAGCTGCTACTACCACCACACCTACAGCTGCTACTACCACTACACCTACAGCTGCTGCCACCACACCTACAGATACTACTACCACCACACCTACAGCTACTACTACCACCACACCTACAGCTGCTACCACCACACCTACAGATACTACTACCACCTTACCTACAGCTGCTACTACTGCCTCCACACCTACAGCTGCTACCACCACACCTACAGCTGCTACTACCACCACACCTACAGCTGCTACTACCACCACACCTACAGCTGCTACTACCACCACACCTACAGCTGCTGCCACCACACCTACAGATACTACTACCACCTCACCTACAGCTGCTACTACTACCACCACACCTACAGCTGCTTCCACCACACCTACAGCTGCTTCCACCACACCTACAGCTGCTACAACTACCACCACACTTACAGCTACTACTACCACCACACCTACAGCTGCTACCACCACATCTACAGATACTACTACCACCTTACCTACAGCTGCTACTACTGCCACCACACCTACAGCTGCTACCACCACACCTACAGCTACTATTGCCACCACACCTACAGCTGCTATCACCACACCTACAGCTACTACTACCACCACACCTACAGCTGCTACCACCACACCTACAGATACTACCACCACCACACCTACAGCTGCTACCACCACACCTGCAGATACTACTACAACCACACCTACAGCTACTACTACCACCACACCTACAGCTGCTACCACCACACCTACAGATACTATTACAACCACACCTACAGCTGCTACCACCACACCTACAGCTACTACTACCACTACAACTACAGCTACTACTACCACACTTACAGCTACTACAGCTACAACTACTACCACTACACCTACAGCTACTACCACCACACCTACAGATACTATTACAACCACACCTACAGCTACTACCACCACACCTACAGCTACTACTACCACTACACCTACAGCTACTACTACCACACTTACAGCTACTACAACTACAACTACTTCCACTACACCTACAGCTACTACCACCACACCTACAGCTACTACTACCACTACACCTACAGCTACTACCAGCACACCTACAGCTACTACAACTACAACTACTACCACTACACCTACAGCTACTACTACCACTACACCTACAGCTACTACCAGCACACCTACAGCTACTACAACTACAACTACCACCACTAGACCGTAATTTTAATATCACCACGTAATTCTTCCTTGTATCGGTCAGTATTACCTTGAAGTTTCTCAGTTACAAGTAACAAGTTGTGGTCATCTCAAGAAGTTTGACGTAACTTCTTTAAAAACTTCGAAGTCTCCGTCGCTCCGGAGATGAATTTTGAATTTCAGATTTACGAAACAGACTTTTTAGCAGATATTTTTGCCAACTTCTGAAAAATTTATACCCACAAATGCCAGCAACCTTTTCAGAGTTGGGCAAAATATTTCTTTGTATGTTGAAAACATTTCACTCGGGGATGTTGAGGGAAAAATATTGCAGGGAGAATGTGTTATGTATTGGTACCTACTTTTATAAGTACCTGCTGCTATTTTTTAAGGCGTTTTACAAATATCTGGCGCTATTGTTTACAAGCTTTTTCATTATTTGAAGCTATTTTCAAGTGTGGAGCTATTTTAAGAGTTTTTAAGTAACTAGAGCTATTTTAAGAGTTTTTAAGTAACTACAGCTATTTTAAGATTTTTTAAGTAACTAGAGCTATTTTAAGAGTTTTTAAGTAACTACAGCTATTTTAAGATTTTTTAAGTAACTAGAGCTATTTTAAGAGTTTTTAAGTAACTAGAGCTATTTTAAGAGTTTTTAAGTAACTAGAGCTATTTTAAGAGTTTTTAAGTAACTACAGCTATTTTAAGATTTTTTAAGT
The DNA here is from genome assembly GCF_038502225.1 of Cherax quadricarinatus. Classification (NCBI taxonomy): domain Eukaryota; kingdom Metazoa; phylum Arthropoda; class Malacostraca; order Decapoda; family Parastacidae; genus Cherax; species Cherax quadricarinatus. The sequence continues at coordinate 19,904,215 of NC_091329.1, forward strand.
AACTAGAGCTATTTTAAGAGTTTTTAAGTAACTAGAGCTATTTTAAGAGTTTTTAAGTAACTAGAGCTATTTTAAGAGTTTTTAAGTAACTAGAGCTGTTTTAAGAGTTTATAAGTAACTAGAGCTGTTTTAAGAGTTTTTAAGTAACTAGAGCTGTTTTAAGAGTTTTTAAGTAACTAGAGCTATTTAAGAGTTTTTAAGTAACTAGAGCTGTTTTAAGAGTTTTTAAGTAACTAGAGCTGTTTTAAGAGTTTTTAAGTAACTAGAGCTATTTAAGAGTTTTTAAGTAACTAGAGCTGTTTTAAGAGTTTTTAAGTAACTAGAGCTATTTTAAGAGTTTTTAAGTAACTAGAGATATTTTAAGAGTTTTTAAGTAACTAGAGCTATTTTAAGAGTTTTTACGTAACTAGAGCTGTTTTAAGAGTTTTTAAGTAACTAGAGCTATTTAAGAGTTTTTAAGTAACTAGAGCTGTTTTTAGAGTTTTTAAGTAACTAGAGCTGTTTTAAGAGTTTTTAAGTAACTAGAGCTGTTTTAAGAGCTTTTAAGTAACTAGAGCTGTTTTAAGAGTTTTTAAGTAACTAGAGCTATTTTAAGAGTTTTTAAGTAACTAGAGCTATTTTAAGAGTTTTTAAGTAACTAGAGCTGTTTTAAGAGTTTTTAAGTAACTAGAGCTATTTTAAGTGATTTGTAAGTACCTGGTGGTATCTTAATAGTTTTATAAGTACCTGGAGTATTTTAAGGTACGCCACAGCCACAACAAAGGTGCGCCACAACCACAACAAAGGTGCGCCACAACCACAACAAAGGTGCGCCACAACCACAACAAAGGTGCGCCACAACCACAACAAAGGTGCGCCACAGCCACAACAAAGGTGCGCCAAAAAAACAAACAAAGGTGCGCCACAGCCACAACAAAGGTGCGCCACAGCCACAACAAAGGTGCGCCACAGCCACAACAAAGGTGCGCCACAACCACAACAAAGGTGCGCCACAACCACAACAAAGGTGCGCCACAGCCACAACAAAGGTGCGCCACAACCACAACAAAGGTGCGCCACAACCACAACAAAGGTGCGCCACAGCCACAACAATGGTGCGCCACAGCCACAACAAAGGTGAGCCACAACCACAACAAAGGTGCGCCACAGCCACAACAAAGGTGCGCCACAGCCACAACAAATGTGCGCCACAACCACAACAAAGGTGCGCCACAACCACAACAAAGGTGCGCCACAACCACAACAAAGGTGCGCCACAACCACAACAAAGGTGCGCCACAACCACAACAAAGGTGCGCCACAACCACAACAAAGGTGCGCCACAACCACAACAAAGGTGCGCCACAACCACAACAAAGGTGCGCCACAGCCACAACAAAGGTGCGCCACAGCCACAACAAAGGTGCGCCACAGCCACAACAAAGGTGCGCCACAACCACAACAAAGGTGCGCCACAACCACAACAAAGGTGCGCCACAACCACAACAAAGGTGCGCCACAACCACAACAAAGGTGCGCCACAGCCACAACAAAGGTGCGCCACAGCCACAACAAAGGTGCGCCACAACCACAACAAAGGTGCGCCACAACCACAACAAAGGTGCGCAACAGCTACAACAAAGGTGCGCTACAGCCACAACAAAGGTGCGCCACAACCACAACAAAGGTGCGCAACAGCTACAACAAAGGTGCGCCACAGCCACAACAAAGGTGCGCCACAGCCACAACAAAGGTGCACCACAGCCACAAGAAATGTGCGCCACAGCCACAACAAAGGTGCGCCACAACCACAACATAGGTGCGCCACAGCCACAACAAAGGTGCGCCACAACCACAACAAAGGTGCGCCACAGCCACAACAAAGGTGCGCCACAGCCACAACATAGGTGCGCCACAGCTACAACAAAGGTGACAGTAAAGAGGTGATGACACTGAATAAAGAAGATCGTTAGTTTTATTACAGTGGTTGGGAGCACTAAACCCACAGGGCGGATCACACAGTTTCAGTGGAACGAGAGGAACAGTGTTTCATCCTGCTAAGGAAGGGAAGGATGGCTCCGGTTCCTTGAGTCAAGTGCCCTTCTTGAGGGATGTGAAGGGAACATCCTTCAAGAAGGGATGTGAAGGGAACATCTCTCAAGAAGGGATGTGAAGGGAACATCTCTCAAGAAGGGATGTGAAGGGAACATCTCTCAAGAAGGGATGTGAAGGGAACATCTCTCAAGAAGGGATGTGAAGGGAACATCTCTCAAGAAGGGATGTGAAGGGAACATCTCTCAAGAAGGGATGTGAAGGGAACATCTCTCAAGAAGGGATGTGAAGGGAACATCTCTCAAGAAGGGATGTGAAGGGAACATCTCTCAAGAAGGGATGTGAAGGGAACATCTCTCAAGAAGGGATGTGAAGGGAACATCTCTCAAGAAGGGATGTGAAGGGAACATCTCTCAAGAAGGGATGTGAAGGGAACATCTCTCAAGAAGGGATGTGAAGGGAACATCTCTCAAGAAGGGATGTGAAGGGAACATCTCTCAAGAAGGGATGTGAAGGGAACATCTCTCAAGAAGGGATGTGAAGGGAACATCTCTCAAGAAGGGATGTGAAGGGAACATCTCTCAAGAAGGGATGTGAAGGGAACATCTCTCAAGAAGGGATGTGAAGGGAACATCTCTCAAGAAGGGATGTGAAGGGAACATCTCTCAAGAAGGGATGTGAAGGGAACATCTCTCAAGAAGGGATGTGAAGGGAACATCTCTCAAGAAGGGATGTGAAGGGAACATCTCTCAAGAAGGGATGTGAAGGGAACATCTCTCAAGAAGGGATGTGAAGGGAACATCTCTCAAGAAGGGATGTGAAGGGAACATCCCTCAAGAAGGGATGTGAAGGGAACATCCCTCAAGAAGGGATGTGAAGGGAACATCCCTCAAGAAGGGATGTGAAGGGAACATCCCTCAAGAAGGGATGTGAAGGGAACATCTCTCAAGAAGGGATGTGAAGGGAACATCTCTCAAGAAGGGGTGTGAAGGGAACATCCCTCAAGAAGGGATGTGAAGGGAACATCCCTCAAGAAGGGATGTGAAGGGAACATCTCTCAAGAAGGGATGTGAAGGGAACATCTCTCAAGAAGGGATGTGAAGGGAACATCTCTCAAGAAGGGATGTGAAGGGAACATCTCTCAAGAAGGGATGTGAAGGGAACATCTCTCAAGAAGGGATGTGAAGGGAACATCTCTCAAGAAGGGATGTGAAGGGAACATCTCTCAAGAAGGGATGTGAAGGGAACATCTCTCAAGAAGGGATGTGAAGGGAACATCTCTCAAGAAGGGATGTGAAGGGAACATCTCTCAAGAAGGGGTGTGAAGGGAACATCCCTCAAGAAGGGATGTGAAGGGAACATCCCTCAAGAAGGGATGTGAAGGGAACATCTCTCAAGAAGGGATGTGAAGGGAACATCTCTCAAGAAGAGATGTGAAGGGAACATCTCTCAAGAAGGGATGTGAAGGGAACATCTCTCAAGAAGGGATGTGAAGGGAACATCTCTCAAGAAGGGATGTGAAGGGAACATCTCTCAAGAAGGGATGTGAAGGGAACATCTCTCAAGAAGGGATGTGAAGGGAACATCTCTCAAGAAGGGATGTGAAGGGAACATCTCTCAAGAAGGGATGTGAAGGGAACATCTCTCAAGAAGGGATGTGAAGGGAACATCTCTCAAGAAGGGGTGTGAAGGGAACATCCCTCAAGAAGGGATGTGAAGGGAACATCTCTCAAGAAGGGATGTGAAGGGAACATCTCTCAAGAAGGGATGTGAAGGGAACATCTCTCAAGAAGAGATGTGAAGGGAACATCTCTCAAGAAGGGATGTGAAGGGAACATCTCTCAAGAAGAGATGTGAAGGGAACATCTCTCAAGAAGGGATGTGAAGGGAACATCTCTCAAGAAGGGATGTGAAGGGAACATCTCTCAAGAAGGGATGTGAAGGGAACATCTCTCAAGAAGGGATGTGAAGGGAACATCTCTCAAGAAGGGATGTGAAGGGAACATCTCTCAAGAAGGGATGTGAAGGGAACATCTCTCAAGAAGAGATGTGAAGGGAACATCTCTCAAGAAGGGATGTGAAGGGAACATCTCTCAAGAAGGGATGTGAAGGGAACATCTCTCAAGAAGGGATGTGAAGGGAACATATTCATGACAAATTAGTGAGAGTGAACATTTTATTTTCCATATTAATGTGAAGCTTAAATGCGTCTTGGTCGTTCAGGATCGATCCTCCTTTCAGTAAGAGAAGTTCAGTGTGTTCACCGTTAAGCAAGGGTCGTTAAGCGAGGACTGTCCAGTTGAAAATATCAACTTTCAGATACTGATATACCATTTGTAGAAGCAGAGATGTGTGATGGAACTTGACACATCAAAGGCTGATATCAACAGGTGCAATATAACCATGATCTCACGAAATCGTAATGACATAGAGTGTTGGTAGTGAAACCTGTGCCCAGGAGCACACACAACCTCCATGACAGCAGCGACGTGTGTCAAACCTGTGCCCAGGAGCACACACAACCTCCATGACAGCAGCGACGTGTGTCAAACCTGTGCCCAGGAGCACACACAACCTCCATGACACCAGCGACGTGTGTCAAACCTGTTCCCAGGAGCACACACAACCTCCATGACACCAGCGACGTGTGTCAAACCTGTGCCTATGAGCACATACAACCTCCATGACACCAGCGACGTGTGTCAAACCTGTGCCCAGGAGCACACACAACCTCCATGACACCAGCGACGTGTGTCAAACCTGTGCCCAGGAGCACACACAACCTCCATGGCACCAGCGACGTGTGTCAAACCTGTGCCCAGGAGCACACACAACCTCCATGACACCAGCGACGTGTGTCAAACCTGTGCCTATGAGCACATACAACCTCCATGACACCAGCGACGTGTGTCAAACCTGTGCCCAGGAGCACACACAACCTCCATGACACCAGCGACGTGTGTCAAACCTGTGCCCAGGAGCACACACAACCTCCATGACACCAGCGACGTGTGTCAAACCTGTGCCCAGGAGCACACACAACCTCCATGACCCCAGCGACGTGTGTCAAACCTGTGCCCAGGAGCACACACAACCTCCATGACACCAGCGACGTGTGTCAAACCTGTGCCCAGGAGCACACACAACCTCCATGACACCAGCGACGTGTGTCAAACCTGTGCCCAGGAGCACACACAACCTCCATGACACCAGCGACGTGTGTCAAACCTGTGCCCAGGAGCACACACAACCTCCATGACACCAGCGACGTGTGTCAAACCTGTGCCCAGGAGCACACACAACCTCCATGACACCAGCGACGTGTGTCAAACCTGTGCCCAGGAGTACACACAACCTCCATGACACCAGCGACGTGTGTCAAACCTGTGCCCAGGAGCACATACAACCTCCATGACACCAGCGACGTGTGTCAAACCTGTGCCCAGGAGCACACACAACCTCCATGACACCAGCGACGTGTGTCAAACCTGTGCCCAGGAGCACACACAACGTCCATGACACCAGCGACGTGTGTCAAACCTGTGCCCAGGAGTACACACAACCTCCATGACACCAGCGACGTGTGTCAAACCTGTTCCCAGGAGCACACACAACCTCCATGACACCAGCGACGTGTGTCAAACCTGTGCCCAGGAGCACATACAACCTCCATGACACCAGCGACGTGTGTCAAACCTGTGCCCAGGAGCACACACAACCTCCATGACTCCAGCGACGTGTGTCAAACCTGTGCCCAGGAGCACACACAACCTCCATGACTCCAGCGACGTGTGTCAAACCTGTGCCCAGGAGTACACACAACCTCCATGACACCAGCGACGTGTGTCAAACCTGTGCCCAGGAGCACACACAACCTCCATGACACCAGCGACGTGTGTCAAACCTGTGCCCAGGAGCACACACAACCTCCATGACACCAGCGACGTGTGTCAAACCTGTGCCCAGGAGCACACACAACCTCCATGACACCAGCGACGTGTGTCAAACCTGTGCCCAGGAGCACACACAACCTCCATGACACCAGCGACGTGTGTCAAACCTGTGCCCAGGAGCACACACAACCTCCATGACACCAGCGACGTGTGTCAAACCTGTGCCCAGGAGCACACACAACCTCCATGACACCAGCGACGTGTGTCAAACCTGTGCCCAGGAGCACACACAACCTCCATGACACCAGCGACGTGTGTCAAACCTGTGCCCAGGAGTACACACAACCTCCATGACACCAGCGACGTGTGTCAAACCTGTGCCCAGGAGCACACACAACCTCCATGACACCAGCGACGTGTGTCAAACCTGTGCCCAGGAGCACACACAACCTCCATGACACCAGCGACGTGTGTCAAACCTGTGCCCAGGAGTACACACAACCTCCATGACACCAGCGACGTGTGTCAAACCTGTGCCCAGGAGCACACACAACCTCCATGACACCAGCGACGTGTGTCAAACCTGTGCCCAGGAGCACACACAACCTCCATGACACCAGCGACGTGTGTCAAACCTGTGCCCAGGAGCACATACAACCTCCATGACACCAGCGACGTGTGTCAAACCTGTGCCCAGGAGCACACACAACCTCCATGACACCAGCGACGTGTGTCAAACCTGTGCCCAGGAGCACACACAACCTCCATGACACCAGCGACGTGTGTCAAACCTGTGCCCAGGAGCACACACAACCTCCATGACACCAGCGACGTGTGTCAAACCTGTGCCCAGGAGTACACACAACCTCCATGACACCAGCGACGTGTGTCAAACCTGTGCCCAGGAGCACACACAACCTCCATGACACCAGCGACGTGTGTCAAACCTGTGCCCAGGAGCACACACAACCTCCATGACACCAGCGACGTGTGTCAAACCTGTGCCCAGGAGCACATACAACCTCCATGACACCAGCGACGTGTGTCAAACCTGTGCCCAGGAGCACACACAACCTCCATGACACCAGCGACGTGTGTCAAACCTGTGCCGAGGAGCACACACAACCTCCATGACACCAGCGACGTGTGTCAAACCTGTGCCCAGGAGCACACACAACCTCCATGACACCAGCGACGTGTGTCAAACCTGTGCCCAGGAGCACACACAACCTCCATGACACCAGCGACGTGTGTCAAACCTGTGCCCAGGAGTACACACAACCTCCATGACACCAGCGACGTGTGTCAAACCTGTGCCCAGGAGTACACACTACCTCCATGACACCACATTTGTCCCTCACTAACCCATACCGCCAGCACGGGAACTAGAAGATAACGTTGGAAATTAAAGGCACAGGTAAACCACAGGGATGTTAGGAAGTATTTCTTCAGTCTCAGACTGGTCGAGGAGTAGTGAGGTGAGGAAGTGGTGGAGGTAGGCTTCATACGTAGTTTTAAGAGGAGGTACGATAGAGCCCGTGAGGCTAAGAGGGAGTGAATCTGAAGAGCAGTACGTTGAGAGGCGGGATCAGGATCTGAAAATCGACCCCTGCAATCACATATAGGTGACTGCAAATAGGTAAATACACCTCACACACACACACACACACACACACACACACACACACACACACACACACACACACACACACACACACACACACACACACACACATATCTAACACCTAACTTACCTGAAAAAAGGTCAAGGTCAACTACTTAAGTTTTCAACTTATAACTTGGGTAGTGAGGTATGCATCTCCCTGGTATCCCCCTGAGTCAAGCAGAGGTCTCAAGTGCCATCAACAGCTAGAGTAGCACATCACTTGACTGGTGACATCAGTAAACTAGCTGAGTTATGTTGTGAGGGAAAACATGTAATAATTTCCAATTTCAGGTAGCTGAGATCTACTTCCCCCCCCACCCCCCGAAAAAAAAAATCGCCGGTACACTGGGTTTTTAAAGAAAGTGAAAAACAGTGTCTCAAGTGAGCATAGGTGAAAAAAAGGAGGAAGAGGAAGGGTAAAAAAGATGGGTGAGGAAAATAGTATTTGATAAACTAGACACTTGTGTATCTTTATTTTGGAAATTATTCGCCAACTAGTGGCTTCCTCAGTCCAATACAGAGAAGAATAGTTGAAGATCACGTCGACTCCAGGCTCAGGGACTGCTTACCTCAAACTCCTGATCTTCAACCATTCTTCTCTTTATTGGACAGAGGAAGCCACTGGTTGGAAGCCACTGCACAAGTATCAAATTTATCAACTTGTCGGTTCTCCGAACCATTTATCTACAAAACAGTATTTACAGCAGAGGGTATCACCAAGGAGCGAGTGACATGAATGCTGGAAACATGTAACAGGAAAGATTAAAACTACTGGGCATCTTAATTGAACGTTTACAATGTTAATTGAAGGTGGGGAAAGGCAAGAGAAAATAACCATTCAGGAAGAGACAGAGATCCAGGTATTGAGGGAGTAGATCGGCTTACTAAGAGGAGGTAAAAAGAATACGAGATGAGATAGCAAGAATGAGTCCTGGGAAGTCAGATGAGAAACTGGTAACAGTAAGGGATGCAACCTTTCAGAATTAATGGGAAAAAAATCACGCAGTGCCAAAAATAAATGTAACACTAAAGACCGTGAAAGAGGCTGTAATAAATGAAGAGACAGAATGGAATAATACCTTGATATTTGGCCTGCCAGAGCAATAATACCTTGATGTTTGGCCTGCCAGAGCAATAATACCTTGATATTTGGCCTGCCAGAGCAATAATACCTTGATATTTGGCCTGCCAGAGCAATAATACCTTGATATTTGGCCTGCCAGAGCAATAATACCTTGATATTTGGCCTGCCAGAGCAATAATACCTTGATATTTGGCCTGCCAGAGCAATAATACCTTGATATTTGGCCTGCCAGAGCAATAATACCTTGATATTTGGCCTGCCAGAGCAATAATACCTTGATATTTGGCCTGCCAGAGCAATAATACCTTGATATTTGGCCTGCCAGAGCAATAATACCTTGATATTTGGCCTGCCAGAGCAATAATACCTTGATATTTGGCCTGCCAGAGCAATAATACCTTGATATTTGGTCTGCCAGAGCAATAATACCTTGATATTTGGCCTGCCAGAGCAATAATACCTTGATACTTGGCCTGCCAGAGCAGTAATACTTTGATATTTGGTCTGCCAGAGCAATAATACCTTGATACTTGGCCTGCCAGAGCAATAATACCTTGATATTTGGCCTGCCAGAGCAATATTACCTTGATATTTGGCCTGCCAGAGCAATAATGCCTTTGTAGATGAATGGTTCAGAGAACCGACATGTTGATAAATTAGACACATGTGCAACTCTTGGGTATCTTTATTGAGGAAACGTTTCGCCACACAGTGGCTTCATCAGTCCATACAAAGGAGAATCTTGAAGAACAGGAGGAGAATGAGGTAATCAGTCCCTCAACCTTGAATCGATGTGGTCAGTCCATCAATCCTGAATAGAATACGGCATACGTGCGGAGAAGGAGCTTATAAACCGTAGGCAGGAGAGGTGCAGCAGTCATAGGTGGTGTCACATTTGTTCAATGTGGAAGTAGGTCGTGCCCAAGAATTAGGCAAGTGAAGAATTCCCAAGTATTAAAGATACCCAAGAGTTGCACATGTGTCTAATTTATCAATAATGCCTTCATACTTGGCCTGCCAGAGCAATAATACCTTGATATTTGGCCTGCCAGAGCAATAATACTTTGATATTTGGCCTGCCAGAGCAATAATACCTTAATATTTGGCCTGCCAGAGCAATAATACCTTGATATTTGGCCTGCCAGAGAAGTAATACCTTGATATTTGGCCTGCCAGAGAAGTAATACCTTGATATTTGGCCTGCCGGAGCAATAAGGAAAGAGAAAAAGTGAACAAAGGAGAGGAGAAAAACCTTGTTAACAGCTACAGGTACAGAGGAGGCAAAAAATGAGATTACATTTTTTCAGAGTGAGATCGTACAAAGAGAATGACGTCGTCCTGTGAAAGTTATCTTACTATCACAAACAATAAAGGATCACGTACTGAACAGGAAATTAAACTTCAGGAAGCACGAAAGGTACAGTATGTAAGTTTATTCAGGTACAGGTACACACAAATACAGTTACATAAATTATGATACATAACAACATATGTATAGATTACTTACGATAACCCTCCAAAAAAGTCAGACAGTGACTTATCTCCACAGAGTGATCGTAGTTACGAACAGAGAAAAACTGCGAAGCTGAAATGGGAAAAGAAAACACAGAGAGACAGTCACAGAAGTAGAGGTGGAGGTGACAGTCAGGACACCCAGGGGTGGTGGTGACAGCCAGGACACCCAGGGGTGGTGGTGACAGCGAGGACACCCAGGGGTGGTGGTGACAGCCAGGACACCCAGGGGTGGTGGTGACAGCCAGGACACCCAGGGGTTGTGGTGACAGGATACCCAGGGGTGGTGGTGACAGCCAGGATACCCAGGGGTGGTGGTGACAGCGAGGACACCCAGGGGTGGTGGTGACAGCGAGGACACCCAGGGGTGGTTGTGACAGCCAGGACACCCAGGGGTGGTGGTGACAGCCAGGACACCCAGGGGTTGTGGTGACAGGATACCCAGGGCCAGGGTGGTGGTGACAGCCAGGATACCCAGGGGTGGTGGTGACAGCCAGAATACCCAGAGGGTGGTGGTGACAGCCAGGATACTCAGGGGTGGTGGTGACAGCCAGGATACCCAGGGGTGGTGGTGACAGCCAGGACACCCAGGGGTTGTGGTGACAGTCAGAACACCCAGGGGTGGTGGTAACAGCCAGGACACCCAGTAGTGGTGGTGACAGCCAGGACACCCAGGGGTGGTGGTGACAGCCAGGATACCCAGGGGTGGTGGTGACAGCCAGAATACCCAGGGGTGGAGGTGACTGCCAGGATACCCAGGGGTGGAGGTGAGAGCCAGGACACCCAGGGGTGGAGGTGAAAGCCAGGACACCCAGGGGTGGAGGTGACAGCCAGGGCACCCAGGGGTGGAGGTGAAAGCCAGGACACCCAGGGGTGGTGGTGACAGCCAGGACACCCAGGGGTGGAGGTGACAGGCAGGACACCCAGGGGTGGAGGTGAGAGCCAGGACACCCAGGGGTGGAGGTGAAAGCCAGGACACCCAGGGGTGGAGGTGAAAGCCAGGACACCCAGGGGTGGAGGTGACAGGCAGGACACCCAGGGGTGGAGGTGAAAGCCAGGACACCCAGGGGTGGAGGTGAAAGCCAGGACACCCAGGGGTGGAGGTGACAGGCAGGACACCCAGGGGTGGAGGTGAGAGCCAGGACACCCAGGGGTGGAGGTGACAGGCAGGACACCCAGGGGTGGAGGTGAAAGCCAGGACACCCAGGGGTGGAGGTGACAGCCAGGGCACCCAGGGGTGGAGGTGAAAGCCAGGACACCCAGGGGTGGTGGTGACAGCCAGGACACCCAGGGGTGGAGGTGACAGGCAGGACACCCAGGGGTGGAGGTGAGAGCCAGGACACCCAGGGGTGGAGGTGAAAGCCAGGACACCCAGGGGTGGAGGTGACAGGCAGGACACCCAGGGGTGGAGGTGAGAGCCAGGACACCCAGGGGTGGAGGTGAAAGCCAGGACACCCAGGGGTGGAGGTGACAGCCAGGGCACCCAGGGGTGGAGGTGAAAGCCAGGACACCCAGGGGTGGAGGTGAGAGCCAGGACACCCAGGGGTGGAGATGGAAGAGGCAGAATACGCAGGGAAGGTGGCAACTAGGACACGCAGGATCAACAGCTATCAACTAACAACCAGGTGTACAAACCAACAACTCCAATTTTATCCCCATTGTCTCCGCCCTGTTGAATGTAACGAGCAATAACGGTCCAGCTACCTTCCCTGTGTACCCTCTTACTCCCACTCATACTTGTTTTCCCTCATTTCCTCCTGTTGCTCTTCACAACAACTCTGTTGATAATACTTCCTATCCCTCTCTCATGCTGTCTTTACTAATCCTCCTTCCACTTGAATTCCTTCCAGAATCCAGTGCCAATGTAAGACATTTCGGCATAAAATGAATGATAAAAGTCAGAGTGGTATACAAACCCAGATGGTATCACAAAAATGGTGACTTAAAGCACAGAGTAGCTATCACATGTAAGAACATAAGAAGGAAGGAACATTGCAGCAGGCCTACTGGGCTATGCAACGCCCTAACCTAGTCAGGTCAGGTCACATTCACTTGAGGAAGGAGCACGGCATCTGACCTAGTAGCACAAGCTAGCCAAGTCCAGCTCACACTCATGTATTTAACCTATTTTTAAAACTACACAACGTCTTAGCTACTATGGCGGTACTCGGGAGTTTGTTCCACTCATCCACAACTCTATTACCAAACCAGTGTTTTCCTATATCCTTCCTGTCTAGGCTAGATATTTTTAGCACGCTATTTACATCTCCTTTATTTATTTCTGTTTTCCATTTATACACCTCAATCATATCCCCCCTAATTCTAAGCCTTTTTAGAGAGTGCAGATTCAGGGCCCTCAGTCTATCCTCATAGGGAAGGTTTCTGATACATGGGATCAACTTCGTCATCCTCCTTTGTACTTTTTCCAGAGCATTTATATCCATTCTGTAATACGGTGACCAGAACTGAGCAGCATAGTCTAAATGAGGCCTAACCAAGGATATATAGAGTTGAACAACCTGAGGACTTCTATTATTTATGCTTCTTGATATGAAGCCAAGGATTCTGTTAGCTTTACTACGAGCACTTATGCACTGTTGTCTTGGTTTCAGATTACTGCTAACCAGAACTCCTAAATCCTTTTCGCAATAAGTAATATTAAGATCTACATTATTTAGTTTATATGTGACATGGCTATTTTCCTGTCCAACATTTAGAGCTTTGCATTTGTCAATATTAAACTGCCTCTGCCACTTCTCCGACCATTGCATCAGTCTATTCAACTCATCCTGGAGTGATCTAATGTCCTCATTAGAATGAATTGGACGGCCTATTTTGGTGTCATCAGCAAATTTGCTTATGTCACTATTTATTCGCTCATCTATATCGTTCATGTAAATTGTGAACAATGACCCAGCACTCACGCTTGTGGAAAAACCGCTTGTGACGTGCCCCCATTCTGATTTCTCCCCATTAATGCAAACTCTCTGCTGCATATTTGCCCACCATAGATGTCACTGTGGGGGTCAATTGTGTGGAACCAGGTCGTAAGTGACTGCACAGGTCACTGCATAGCTCTGTCCTCTTGCAGTGATGACTTAATAATAATGCAACAAGCTGTAAGCAGCTCAGGAGCACGAAGAAATTTCCTCAGTCAATTCTCGACCTCACATGAAGCTCACAATGCCACGCTCCCCTGTTTCCAGTCTGTCATCTGCGCATGCACTCCTAGCGACAACAGGCATTTATAATAATTGTGTCATGGTCTTCTTCTGTTGGACTTGACTACTGCAAGCCAGAACAGTTCCAGAAAACTGTAGACTAAAATTAAAATTTGTTGCCTGTTGACAATAATGATGATTCCTTATAATAGGAATCTGTTGAACTAGTGCTCATGTTTTATATAATGAGATTTACTTTCCCAAACCATACCCCGGCCGGGATTGAACCCGCGGTCAGAGAGTCGCAAAACTCCAGCCCGTCGCGTTTGCAATCGTGTCATTACGATTTCGTGAGTCATGTTGACGGAAGTGAAGGGACTTGAGCTAGAGTTCGTCACGGCCACGCTAGCTGGAGATTCGTCTGTAAAAACTTGCATTTGTGGTCACAGAGGTGCCTGTGCTAACCTTCCTATGGTGTAGAAATATACCTAGTTGGACGAATCTTATTGTGGCTAGCTGGTCTAGTGGCTAACGCGACGGGCTGGAGTTTTGAGACTCTCTGACCGCGGGTTCAATCCCGGCCGGGGTATAGTTTGTTTGCAATCGTGTCATTACGATTTCGTGAGTCGGATTACTTTCTGTCAGCTGAAATGAAAAGGTGCATAATGAATAACGTTATATATATATATATATATATATATATATATATATATATATATATATATATATATATATATATTGTGACCACGAACGAGTGGTATTGATCAATAACAACACTGGACTAACCAAGGACTCGAACCCATGTTGGCTGCGCCATCTTTGTAGGATTAGGTAGTCCTGTGGTCTAAGGCGTCATGTGGTTCTGGCTCACCATGAGGCGAGCCAGTACAACATGGGTTCGAGTCCTTGGCTAGTGCAGTGTTGATATATATATATATATATATATATATATATATATATATATATATATATATATATATATATATATATATATATATATATATATATAACTGGTTCTTTCTAAAATTTTCTCTTATACGTTTAAACATATATTTTTTCATTTACTTTAATGTAAAAATTAATAACTGTGTACCAAAAGAATCTTAGAAAATTTACCTAACCTTATTATAACAAGCGCAATTTAATTTAGCCGAAACCAACTAAATATATTTTAGATAAGTTTAGAATAATTTAATAATAAAAATAAACACAATGAAATAAATCTTTTTGTTAGGTTCAGAACGATTTTTCGAAATTATTGTATTAACCAAGCGTCCTGATATTTCCTTGCTTTTAAAAAAAGTTCTTAGCCGAACCTACCTATTGGATGCGATCTAATCCCAGTGTTAAGCTAAATGCACTGAATTGTAGTGGAACTTACAAGGGGGAGGGGCACTGAGGTGTGATTTATCTCAAGTATTCCCTCAACTGGAATTCAACCAGAATTAGTGCAAGGTCGTGAAAATTGGGAATGGAGAGAGCGTCAGACTATTTAGATTTTACCGTTGCGTTATGGCAGCATCTTACCTTCAAGGTGACTGCTGTCGACAAGAATTGTGCAACACTTTTTTTTACAAAAATGGATACATCAGTAGCGTGCTGCTGCTATATTCTATACGATAATTACAAAGGGAATCATAGCTAGCTTTTCTTCCTATTGTCATGTTCCATCGCTCTCAATGGGATTCATTGTGGGTTTAGTGTGGTAATGAGGATATTGTCAAGTATTTCATTAAGGATTAATCAGCTATGACAGCTTCAGAGGTTTCCTTCCAGCATAACTGGAGTTACTATCACTTGAGGAACCTTAGTAGGGAAGGTGCATGCGTAAAGTACGTATTTATTCGGACCAACCACAGTAATGTTGTCATCTTTGCCAGCTGTTACCATGGTAAGAAGAGCCATCTATTGGTGATAAACATCCTTATATCATCTGTTGATCGTCAGTTGTGTTGTAGTGTGCTGATTTGTCAGATGTGGTAGGGAAGAGGTGGAACTGGGAAGCTGAATTAATTTCTTCATCAAACGTTTCATCCTTCTCGACTCTGAGTCTCAGGCAGTAAACGGGAGCGTGCTCCTCGTCATCTCTGATAGTTCGTGTTCCTGTGCGTGTGTGAATAATGTGCAGAGAGATTCGGTGAAGCAAGGCTATATATAAATCTCACATGGCATACCTGAATTAAATTTCTTTCCTTGAGTGATATTTGTGACAGTGTTTCTGGCTGTTGTTTATAGCACAACCCAGTACTGGAGTTCGTGAAAGTGAAGATTAGAAGAAGTAGAGAGGGGAGGATGAAATGGATAGGGGAGAGGAGGACGAGGTGAATAAGAAGAGGATGATTGACATAAAGGATTGGAAAGAGTATGGGTGGGTGTGTCCCTCTCTTCTCACCCCTTTTTCCCTTTGCCTTACCCCTTTACTCCTCCCTCCTACTATTAAACGATCCCTTCCTCCTCCTAATATCCATAGACACACATTAACCTCCCCTCTTCTCACCCATAAAGACACCATCTCCTCTCCCTTCCAAACCCCCCTAAACTCTCGTGTACAGTTGCCTGTCTGATATTACTGAGAGACTGTGATCCAAGCGATAATAATAACAACCAGATGTATTTAGGTCGCTGCGCGATCTGAGAAAGGCATCCTCGTATTGTATAACCGCAGTCCACTGTAGCTCGATGGGTGCGATGTGGACTGTACCTCAGTATGAGTTTGTAATGTAATTAAACAGTAACGTTGAAGATTCGAAGTAAATAAGATCCATTCATAGGTCATTAAATGGAAACTAATATCTAAATAAAAAATTGCCAATAATTTTAGGCTATGGAGAGAAAACTGTTGACAAATTATTTTTATTATTTTTGGGTGTACTGAAAAAAAAATACATGACACATCGGTAATCAGATGTCAAGCTTCCAAAAGTTTTTTTTAGCAATTATGAATATAGTGAGACATCGACGAATTCGAAAACATGAAAAAAAAAAACGAGAATAGACGACTGAGAATAACATTGACGCAGATTAAGCACAAGGAAGAACTGGTGAAGTGAAAAGTGAGGATATAATTCTTCATACAGAAGTGACTTAAATATTGAAGACAGCAGAAGCAATGGACAGGGTCTGATCAAGCATATTATTATACCTTTTAGCACACCCTACCTTGCAGCGGTGTATGACCCTTACGGGTTAGCGCTTGATTATGATAATAATAATAATAATGGAAAGATAATATGAGGTGAAGAGTCCGTCAGTCTTGAAGTGATTTTGAGGTGGTCAGTCCCTGAGTCTTTCCAAAAGTTTTGATAGTAAAGAGAGAGAGAACTGTTGTACAGGTGTCTTACTCAGCCATATGAAATGTCATAGACGTTTATGAAAGAATAGATAAAAAAAAATATTTATCTTCAAACACGGAAAATGATTGTAATTTGATATAAAAGTGGAGCTGAAGGGATGCTGGTAAACCCTTTTTGGCAAAGTATATAGTTGACAAATGTAAATAATTATAAAGAGAAGCTTGTATGTAACACAAGCAGTGGAAAGTTAAAATAAACACATTATGATATAAATACTGAAGAAGGAACACCACGAGTGTTATTCTTGATATAAATACTGAAGATGGAACACCACGAGTGTTATTCTTGATATAAATACTGAAGATGGAACACCACGAGTGTTATTCTTGATATAAATACTGAAGATGGAACACCACGAGTATTGTTCTTGATATAAATACTGAAGATGGAACACTACGAGTATTGTTCTTGATATAAATACTGAAGATAGAACACTACAAGCATTGTTCTTGATATAAATACTGAAGATGGAAAACTACGAGTATTGTTCTGATATAAAAAAATATAATAAATAGGCAATTACACAGGTGTATGCAGACAAAATTACTAGTTAAAACACTCAGAAAATGGATTTGTCTACTCGTGGTTTAGCTCAACTGACATATTCGTTAAAAACAATGAAATCTGACAGGACACTACACTGGGCGGCTCATGACTCCCTCGGTGCTACTCAACACATGTTAAGTGTCAATTTATTTTACGAGTCTCCCCTTTCACCCCTTTCTTTCCATCCCTCCTGCCACCCTCTCTTTCCACCCCTCCTACAACCCTCCACTTATCACCTCCCCTCCCCGCCACCCTCTTTGTGTGTATATATATATATATATATATATATATATATATATATATATATATATATATATATATATATATATATATATATATATATATATATAGTTCCTTGATAATGTGAGTAGTCACGAAAGCGCTTGGAATTTCTCTATTCTTTCAGAGTGGTTGTTTTGCATATTTTGAAATCACCTGTTTACTGTGATCTTATTGCATATATATATATATATTGTGCCTAATAGGTAAAATTGGTCAGTTAGCAAGAACTCATTTAAAATAAAGTCCTTTCTAACATTTTCTCTTATACGTTTAAAGATATATTTTTTCATATGTTAATGTAAAAATTAATAACTTTGTACCAAAAGAACCTTAGAAAACTTACCTAACCTTATTATAACAATTTAATTTAGCATAATCCAACTAAATATATTTTAGATAAGTTTACAATAATATAATAAACAAAGACAATGAAATATATTTTTTCATTAGTGTCAGAATGGTTTTGCGAAATTATTGCATACACAAATTTCAGCTTGCCTTATTCGACAAGAAGAGCGTTGCTATTTAAGCCAAAATTGCAAGTTTTACCTGTTCAGCACGACATATATATAAACGAGAAGAGTCTTAATTATAAAGAATAGAAGGAACAAGTAATTAGAGATAATGGGGCCAATTTAGTATTGCAGTTCTGGCTGGAATAGTCAGCAGCAGCATGGAGCCCTGGAGCACGCTGACATCTCCGCCTGTCTACCCTCCCTCACGCTGACATCTCCGCCTGTCTACCCTCCCTCACGCTGACATCTCCACCTGTCTACCCTCCCTCACGCTGACATCTCCGCCTGTCTACCCTCGCTCACGCTGACATCTCCGCCTGTCTACCCTCGCTCACGCTGACATCTCCGCCTGTCTACCCTCCCTCACGCTGACATCTCCGCCTGTCTACCCTCGCTCACGCTGACATCTCCGCCTGTCTACCCTCCCTCACGCTGACATCTCCACCTGTCTACCCTCCCTCACGCTGACATCTCCGCCTGTCTACCCTCGCTCACGCTGACATCTCCGCCTGTCTACCCTCGCTCACGCTGACATCTCCACCTGTCTACCCTCGCTCACGCTGACATCTCCGCCTGTCTACCCTCCCTCACGCTGACATCTCCGCCTGTCTACCCTCGCTCACGCTGACATCTCCACCTGTCTACCCTCCCTCACGCTGACATCTCCGCCTGTCTACCCTCGCTCACGCTGACATCTCCGCCTGTCTACCCTCGCTCACGCTGACATCTCCGCCTGTCTACCCTCCCTCACGCTGACATCTCCGCCTGTCTACCCTCCCTCACGCTGACATCTCCGCCTGTCTACCCTCGCTCACGCTGACATCTCCGCCTGTCTACCCTCGCTCACGCTGACATCTCCGCCTGTCTACCCTCGCTCACGCTGACATCTCCGCCTGTCTACCCTCGCTCACGCTGACATCTCCGCCTGTCTACCCTCACTCACGCTGACATCTCCGCCTGTCTACCCTCACTCACGCTGACATCTCCACCTGTCTACCCTCCCTCACGCTGACATCTCCGCCTGTCTACCCTCACTCACGCTGACATCTCCGCCTGTCTACCCTCGCTCACGCTGACATCTCCGCCTGTCTACCCTCACTCACGCTGACATCTCCGCCTGTCTACCCTCACTTACGCTGACATCTCCGCCTGTCTACCCTCACTCACGCTGACATCTTCTCCTGTCTACCCTCGCTCACGCTGACATCTCCGCCTGTCTACCCTCGCTCACGCTGACATCTCCACCTGTCTACCCTCGCTCACGCTGACATCTCCGCCTGTCTACCCTCACTCACGCTGACATCTCCACCTGTCTACCCTCGCTCACGCTGACATCTCCGCCTGTCTACCCTCGCTCACGCTGACACCTCCGCCTGTCTACCCTCACTCACGCTGACATCTCCACCTGTCTACCCTCGCTCACGCTGACATCTCCGCCTGTCTACCCTCGCTCACGCTGATATCTCCGCCTGTCTACCCTCGCTCACGGTGACATCTCCGCCTGTCTACCCTCGCTCACGCTGACATCTCCGCCTGTCTACCCTCGCTCACGGTGACATCTCCGCCTGTCTACCCTCGCTCACGCTGACATCTCCGCCTGTCTACCCTCGCTCACGCTGACATCTCCGCCTGTCTACCCTCACTCACGCTGACATCTCCGCCTGTCTACCCTCACTCACGCTGACATCTCCGCCTGTCTACCCTCACTCACGCTGACGTATCCGCCTGTCTACTCTCACTCACGCTGACATCTCCGCCTGTCTACCCTCACTCACGCTGACGTATCCGCCTGTCTACCCTCGCTCACGCTGACATCTCCGCCTGTTTACCCTCGCTCACGCTGACATCTCCGCCTGTCTACCCTCGCTCACGCTGACATCTCCGCCTGTCTACCCTCACTCACGCTGACATCTCCGCCTGTCTACCCTCACTCACGCTGACATCTCCGCCTGTCTACCCTCACTCACGCTGACATCTCCGCCTGTCTACCCTCACTCACGCTGACATCTCCGCCTGTCTACCCTAACTCATGCTGACATCTCCGCCTGTCTACCCTCACTCACGCTGACATCTCCGCCTGTCTACCGTCACTCACGCTGACATCTCCGCCTGTCTACCCTCACTCACGCTGACATCTCCGCCTGTCTACCCTCACTCACGCTGACATCTCCGCCTGTCTACCCTCACTCACGCTGACATCTCCGCCTGTCTACCGTCACTCACGCTGACATCTCCGCCTGTCTACCGTCACTCACGCTGACATCTCCGCCTGTCTACCCTCGTCCGACAAAACGACACTGCCGGAACACGTAAATTATTTTGATTTCCCTATAGGCCTCCTCCCCCGTCCCTCACACGTGATGCAGACACGTGCAGGCGCGTGCCCCAGCAGGAGTGGGAGGGAGGGAGAGCACGTGCCCAGCAGGCGCCCAGCAGGGGTAAGGGAGACTCTAGTGTTCTCCTTCCTCGTTACTCTCGGCTACAGCGTGTAATATCCTAACTTTTATATTTCAGACATTTTTTGTATAAAAAGAAAAATGCGTATTGGGTGTGTGAGCCGCTCCTACACACACACACACACATACACACACATACACACACACACACACACACACACACACACACACATACACACACACACAACTAACACGTAGTTATTTTAACTGATGCAACAAATGTTTAAGATTAAGTACCTATACAGGTAGAGTGAATCATATCTAGTAGAGAAGAGCAGCCAGTTGATGAGACTGTATGTACAGTGACGACCACAGTACCAGTGACGACCACAGTACCAGTGACGACCACAGTACCAGTGACGACCACAGTACCAGTGACGACCACAGTACCAGTGACGACCACAGTACCAGTGACAACCACAGTACCAGTGACAACCACAGTACCAGTGACAACCACAGTACCAGTGACAGCCACAGTACCAGTGACAACCACAGTACCAGTGACAACCACAGTACCAGTGACAGCCACAGTACCAGTGACGACCACAGTACCAGTGACGACCACAGTACCAGTGACAACCACAGTACCAGTGACAACCACAGTACCAGTGACAGCCACAGTACCAGTGACAACCACAGTACCAGTGACAACCACAGTACCAGTGACAGCCACAGTACCAGTGACGACCACAGTACCAGTGACAACCACAATACCAGTGACAACCACAGTACCAGTGACAACCACAGTACCAGTGACAACCACAGTACCAGTGACAACCACAGTACCAGTGACAACCACAGTACCAGTGACAACCACAGTACCAGTGACAACCACAGTACCAGTGACGACCACAGTACCAGTGAAAACCACAGTACCAGTGACGACCACAGTACCAGTGACAACCACAGTACCAGTGACAACCACAGTACCAGTGACAACCACAATACCAGTGACAACCACAGTACCAGTGACAACCACAGTACCAGTGACAACCACAGTACCAGTGACAACCACAATACCAGTGACGACCACAGTACCAGTGACAACCACAGTACCAGTGACAACCACAGTACCAGTGACGACCACAGTACCAGTGACAACCACAGTACCAGTGACAACCACAGTACCAGTGACAACCACAGTACCAGTGACAACCACAGTACCAGTGACAACCACAGTACCAGTGACAACCACAGTACCAGTGACGACCACAGTACCAGTGACGACCACAGTACCAGTGACGACCACAGTACCAGTGACGACCACAGTACCAGTGACAACCACAGTACCAGTGACGACCACAGTACCAGTGACGACCACAGTACCAGTGACAACCACAGTACCAGTGACGACCACAGTACCAGTGACGACCACAGTACCAGTGACAACCACAGTACCAGTGACAACCACAGTACCAGTGACAACCACAGTACCAGTGACAACCACAGTACCAGTGACGACCACAGTACCAGTGACGACCACAGTACCAGTGACAACCACAGTACCAGTGACAACCACAGTACCAGTGACAACCACAGTACCAGTGACAACCACAGTACCAGTGACAACCACAGTACCAGTGACAACCACAGTACCAGTGACAGCCACAGTACCAGTGACAACCACAGTACCAGTGACAACCACAGTATCAGTGACAACCACAGTACCAGTGACAACCACAATACCAGTGACAACCACAATACCAGTGACAACCACAATACCAGTGACAACCACAATACCAGTGACAACCACAATACCAGTGACAACAACAATACCAGTGACAACCACATTACCAGTGACAACCACATTACCAGTGACAACCACAATACCAGTGACAACCACAGTACCAGTGACAACCACAGTACCAGTGACAACCATAGTACCAGTGACAACCACAGTACCAGTGACAACCACAATACCAGTGACAACCACAGTACCAGTGACAGCCACAATACCAGTGACAGCCACAATACCAGTGACAACCACAATACCAGTGACAACCACAATATCAGTGACAACCACAATACCAGTGACAACCACAATACCAGTGACAACCACAATACCAGTGACAACCACAATACCAGTGACAACCACAATACCAGTGACAACCACAATACCAGTGACAACCACAATACCAGTGACAACCACAGTACCAGTGACAACCACAATACCAGTGACAACCACAGTACCAGTGACAACCACAGTACCAGTGACAACCACAGTACCAGTAACAACCACAATACCAGTGACAACCACAGTACCAGTGACAACCACAATACCAGTGACAACCACAATACCAGTGACAACCACAATACCAGTGACAACCACAATACCAGTGACGACCACAATACCAGTGACAACCACAGTACCAGTGACAACCACAATACCAGTGACAACCACAGTACCAGTGACAACCACAGTACCAGTGACAACCACAGTACCAGTGACAACCACAATACCAGTGACAACCACAATACCAGTGACAACCACAATACCAGTGACAACCACAATACCAGTGACAACCACAATACCAGTGACAACCACAATACCAGTGACAACCACAATACCAGTGACAACCACAGTACCAATGACAACCACAATACCAGTGACAACCACAGTACCAGTGACAACCACAATACCAGTGACAACCACAGTACCAGTGACAACCACAATACCAGTGACAACCACAGTACCAGTGACAACCACAATACCAGTGACAACCACAGTACCAGTGACAACCACAATACCAGTGACAACCACAGTACCAGTGACAACCACAGTACCAGTGACAACCACAATACCAGTGACAACCACAGTACCAGTGACAACCACAGTACCAGTGACAACCACAGTACCAGTGACAACCACAATACCAGTGACAACCACAATACCAGTGACAACCACAATACCAGTGACAACCACAATACCAGTGACAACCACAATACCAGTGACAACCACAATACCAGTGACAACCACAATACCAGTGACAACCACAGTACCAGTGACAACCACAATACCAGTGACAACCACAGTACCAGTGACAACCACAGTACCAGTGACAACCACAGTACCAGTGACAACCACAATACCAGTGACAACCACAATACCAGTGACAACCACAATACCAGTGACAACCACAATACCAGTGACAACCACAATACCAGTGACAACCACAATACCAGTGACAACCACAATACCAGTGACAACCACAATACCAGTGACAACCACAGTACCAGTGACAACCACAATACCAGTGACAACAACAGTACCAGTGACAACCACAATACCAGTGACAACCACAGTACCAGTGACAACCACAATACCAGTGACAACCACAGTACCAGTGACAACCACAATACCAGTGACAACCACAGTACCAGTGACAACCACAATACCAGTGACAACCACAGTACCAGTGACAAACACAATACCAGTGACAACCACAGTACCAGTGACAACCACAGTACCAGTGACAACCACACTACCAGTGACAACCACAGTACCAGTGACAACCACAATACCAGTGACAACCACAGTACCAGTGACAACCACACTACCAGTGACAACCACAATACCAGTGATAACCACAATACCAGTGACAACCACAATACCAGTGACAACCACAGTACCAGTGACAACCACAATACCAGTGACAACCACAGTACCAGTGACAACCACAGTACCAGTGACAACCACAATACCAGTGACAACCACAATACCAGTGACAACCACAATACCAGTGACAACCACAATACCAGTGACAACCACAATACCAGTGACAACCACAATACCAGTGACAACCACATATTAAAGACACTGGACATCATCTCAGCTTCTCTACTTCCGTGCAAATCAGACCTTCATTTAAAAGACATTTCGTTAACCCATGGATTGATAAATTCCCTGGTGGGCGAAACGTTTTCTAAAAAGAGGACATTAAGCGCATATCATGACTTATACATAATAATGATTATAATCATAATAATTTTTAAAGGGATGGACCGGTAAGCCAGTGGAATGCCTCGGTCAGATGATCAAAAGCTCATGCGGCGGGTCATCATACGACTGAGACCCGCGTCAGGTAACACCTGTCCTCTTCCCTGACAAATCTTACCTACCTCACGTATATACATACTTGACGGTGTATGCTACTATTGATACTAGTACTGCACCATGGTACTAGCACTGTACCATGGTACTAGCACTGTACCATGGTGTTAGCACTGTACCATTGTACAAGTACTGTACCATGGTGACCACTGTACCATGGTACCAGCACTGTACCATGGTGCCAGCGCTGTATCATGGTACCAGCACTGTACCCTTGTACCAGCAATGCACCATGGTACCAGCACTGTACCAGGGTGTCAGTACTGTACCTTGGTACCAGCACTGTACCATGGTACCAGCAATGAATCATGGTACCAGCACTGTACCGGTGGGTTTCCAGAAGCTCTGACAACGTTAACGTGAAGGCAGTAGAGTGATGTACCATGGTACAGTAGAGTGATGTACAGTGGTGCAGTGCTGGTACCGTGGTACATTGCTGGTACCATGATACAGTGCTGGCTCCATGATACAGTGATGGTACCATGGTAGAGTGCTGGTACCATGGTACAGTGCTGGCACCATGGTACAGTGTTGGTACCATGGTACAGTGCTGGTACCATGGTACAGTGCTGGTACCATGGTCGAGTGCTGGTAGCATGGTACAGTGCTGGGACCATGGTGCAGTGCTGGTACCATGGTGCAGTGCTGGTACCAGGGTACAGTGCTGGTATCATGGTACATGACTCTACTGTACCATGGTACATCACTCTACTGCACCATGGTACATGACTTTACTGCACCATGGTACATCACTCTTCTGTGCCATGGTACATCACTCTACTGTACCATGGTACATCACTCTACTGTACCATGGTACATCACTACTGTACCATGGTACATCACTCTACTGTACCATGGTGCATCACTCTACTGTACCATGGTACATCACTCTACTGTACCATGGTACATCACTCTACTGTACCATGGTGCATCACTCTACCATGGTACATCGTTCTACTGTACCATGGTACATCATTCTACTGTACCATGGTACATCACTCTACTGTACCATGGTACATCACTCTACTGTACCATGGTGCATCACTCTACTGTACCATGGTGCATCACTCTACTGTACCATGGTACATCACTCTACTGTACCATGGTACATCACTCTACTGTACCATGGTACATCACTCTACTGTACCATGGTGCATCACTCTACCATGGTACATCATTCTACTGTACCATGGTACATCACTCTACTGGACCATGGTACATCACTCTACTGTACCATGGTGCATCACTCTACTGTACCATGGTACATCACTCTACTGTACCATGGTACATCACACTACTGTACCATGGTACATCACTCTACTGTACCATGGTACATCACTCTACTGTACCATGGTACATCACACTACTGCACCATGGCACATCACTCTACTGTACCATGGTACATCACTCTACTGTACCATTGTACATCACACTACTGTACCATGGTACATCACACTACTGTATCATGGTACATCACTCTACTGTACCATGGTACATCACTCTACTGTACCATGGTACATCACTACTGTACCATGGTACATCACTCTACTGTACCATGGTGCATCACTCTACCATGGTACATCATTCTACTGTACCATGGTACATCACTCTACTGTACCATGGTACATCACTCTACTGTACCATGGTGCATCACTCTACTGTACCATGGTGCATCACTCTACTGTACCATGGTACATCACTCTACTGTACCATGGTACATCACTCTACTGTACCATGGTACATCACTACTGTACCATGGTACATCACTCTACTGTACCATGGTATATCACTCTACTGTATTATGGTACATCACTCTACTGTACCATGGTGCATCACTCTACTGTACTATGGTACATCACTCTACTGTACCATGGTGCATCACTCTACTGTACCATGGTACATCACTCTACTGTACCATGGTGCATCACTCTACTGTACCATGGGGCATCACTCTACTGTACCATGGTACATCACTCTACTGTACCATGGTACATCACACTACTGTACTATGGTTCATCACTCTGCTGTACCATGGTACATCACACTACTGTACCAAGGTACATCACTCTACTGTACCATGGTACATCACTACTGTACCATGGTACATTACACTACTGTACCATGGTACATCACTCTACTGTACGATGGTACATCACTCTACTGTACCATGGTACATCACTCTACTGTACCATGGTACATCGCACTACTGTACCATGGTACATCACACTACTGTACCATGGTACATCACTCTACTGTACCATGGTACATCACACTACTGTACCATGGTACATCACACTACTGTATCATGGTACATCACTCTACTGTACCATGGTACATCACTCTAATGTACCATGGTACATCACTCTACTGTACCATGGTACATCACTCTACTGTACCATGGTACATCACTCTACTGTACCATGGTACATCACACTACTGCACCATGGTACATCACTCTACTGTACCATGGTACATCGCTCTACTGTACCATGGTACATCACTCTACTGTACCATGGTACATCACTCTACTGTACCATGATACATCACACTACTGTTCCATGGTACATCACTCTACTGTACCATGGTACATCACTACTGTACCATGATACATCACACTACTGTACCATGGTACATCACTCTACTGTACCATGGTACATCACTCTACTGTACCATGGTACATCACTACTGTACTATGGTGCATCACTCTACTGTACCATGGTGCATCACTCTACTGTACCATGGTGCATCACACTACCATGGTACATCACTCTACTGTACCATGGTACATCACTCTACTGTACCATGGTACATCACTACTGTACCATGGTGCATCACTCTACTGAACCATGGTGCATCACTCTAATGTACCATGGTACATCACTCTACTGTACCATGGTACATCACTCTACTGTACCATGGTACATCACTCTACTGTACCATGGTACATCACTTTACTGTACCATGGTACATCACTCTACTGTACTATGGTACATCACTCTACTGTACCATGATACATCACACTACTGTTCCATGGTACATCACTCTACTGTACCATGGTACATCACTACTGTACCATGATACATCACACTACTGTACCATGGTACATCACTCTACTGTACCATGGTACATCACTCTACTGTACCATGGTACATCACTCTACTGTACCATGGTGCATCACTCTACCATGGTACATCATTCTACTGTACCATGGTACATCACTCTACTGGACCATGGTACATCACTCTACTGTACCATGGTGCATCACTCTACTGTACCATGGTACATCACTCTACTGTACCATGGTACATCACACTACTGTACCATGGTACATCACTCTACTGTACCATGGTACATCACTCTACTGTACCATGGTACATCACACTACTGCACCATGGCACATCACTCTACTGTACCATGGTACATCACTCTACTGTACCATGGTACATCACACTACTGTACCATGGTACATCACACTACTGTATCATTTTACTTCACTCTACTGTACCATGGTACATCACTCTACTGTACCATGGTACATCACTCTACTGTACCATGGTACATCACTCTACTGTACCATGGTGCATCACTCTACCATGGTACATCATTCTACTGTACCATGGTACATCACTCTACTGTACCATGGTACATCACTCTACTGTACCATGGTGCATCACTCTACTGTACCATGGTGCATCACTCTACTGTACCATGGTACATCACTCTACTGTACCATGGTACATCACTCTACTGTACCATGGTACATCACTACTGTACCATGGTACATCACTCTACTGTACCATGGTATATCACTCTACTGTACTATGGTACATCACTCTACTGTACCATGGTGCATCACTCTACTGTACTATGGTACATCACTCTACTGTACCATGGTGCATCACTCTACTGTACCATGGTACATCACTCTACTGTACCATGGTGCATCACTCTACTGTACCATGGGGCATCACTCTACTGTACCATGGTACATCACTCTACTGTACCATGGTACATCACACTACTGTACTATGGTTCATCACTCTGCTGTACCATGGTACATCACACTACTGTACCAAGGTACATCACTCTACTGTACCATGGTACATCACTACTGTACCATGGTACATTACACTACTGTACCATGGTACATCACTCTACTGTACGATGGTACATCACTCTACTGTACCATGGTACATCACTCTACTGTACCATGGTACATCGCACTACTGTACCATGGTACATCACACTACTGTACCATGGTACATCACTCTACTGTACCATGGTACATCACACTACTGTACCATGGTACATCACTCTACTGTACCATGGTACATCACTCTACTGTACCATGGTACATCACACTACTGCACCATGGCACATCACTCTACTGTACCATGGTACATCACTCTACTGTACCATGGTACATCACACTACTGTACCATGGTACATCACACTACTGTATCATGGTACATCACTCTACTGTACCATGGTACATCACTCTAATGTACCATGGTACATCACTCTACTGTACCATGGTACATCACTCTACTGTACCATGGTACATCACTCTACTGTACCATGGTACATCACACTACTGCACCATGGTACATCACTCTACTGTACCATGGTACATCGCTCTACTGTACCATGGTACATCACTCTACTGTACCATGGTACATCACTCTACTGTACCATGATACATCACACTACTGTTCCATGGTACATCACTCTACTGTACCATGGTACATCACTACTGTACCATGATACATCACACTACTGTACCATGGTACATCACTCTACTGTACCATGGTACATCACTCTACTGTACCATGGTACATCACTACTGTACTATGGTGCATCACTCTACTGTACCATGGTGCATCACTCTACTGTACCATGGTGCATCACACTACCATGGTACATCACTCTACTGTACCATGGTACATCACTCTACTGTACCATGGTACATCACTACTGTACCATGGTGCATCACTCTACTGAACCATGGTGCATCACTCTAATGTACCATGGTACATCACTCTACTGTACCATGGTACATCACTCTACTGTACCATGGTACATCACTCTACTGTACCATGGTACATCACTTTACTGTACCATGGTACATCACTCTACTGTACTATGGTACATCACTCTACTGTACCATGATACATCACACTACTGTTCCATGGTACATCACTCTACTGTACCATGGTACATCACTACTGTACCATGATACATCACACTACTGTACCATGGTACATCACTCTACTGTACCATGGTACATCACTCTACTGTACCATGGTACATCACTCTACTGTACCATGGTACATCACTCTACTGTACCATGGTACATCACTTTACTGTACCATGGTACATCACTCTACTGTACCATGGTACATCACTCTACTGTACCATGGTACATCATTCTACTGTACCATGGTACATCACTCTACTGTACCATGGTACATCACACTACTGTACCATGGTACATCACACTACTGTACCATGGTGCATCACTCTACTGTACCATGGTACATCACACTACTGTACCATGGTACATCACTCTACTGTACCATGGTACATCACACTACTGTACCATGGTGCTTCACTCTACTGTACCATGGTACATCACACTACTGTACCATGGTACATCACACTACTGTACCATGGTACATCACTCTACTGTACCATGGTACATCACACTACTGTACCATGGTACATCACACTACTGTACCATCGTACATCACACTACTGTACCATGGTACATCACTCTACTGTACCATGGTACATCACACTACTGTACCATGATACATCACACTACTGTACCATGGTACATCACACTACTGTACCATGGTACATCACACTACTGTACCATGGTACATCACACTACTGTACCATGGTACATCACTCTAATGTACCATGGTACATCACTCTACTGTACCATGGTACATCACTCTACTGTACCATGGTACATCACTCTACTGTACCATGGTACATCACTTTACTGTACCATGGTACATCACTCTACTGTACTATGGTACATCACTCTACTGTACCATGGTACATCACTCTACTGTACTATGGTACATCACTCTACTGCACCATGGTACATCACTCTACTGTACCATGGTACATCACTCTGTACTATGATACATCACTCTACTGTACCATGGTACATCACTCTACTGTACTATGGTACATCACTCTACTGTACCACGGTACATCATTCTACTGTACCGTGGTACATCACTCTACTGTGCCATGGTACATCACTCTACTGTACCATGGTACATCACTCTACTTGACCATGGTACATCACTCTACTGTACCATGGTACATCACTCTACTGTACCATGGTACATCACTCTACTGTACCATGGTACATCACTCTACTGTACCATGGTACATCATTCTACTGTACCATGGTACATCACTCTACTGTACCATGGTACATCACACTACTGTACCATGGTACATCACACTACTGTACCATGGTGCATCACTCTACTGTACCATGGTACATCACACTACTGTACCATGGTACATCACTCTACTGTACCATGGTACATCACACTACTGTACCATGGTGCTTCACTCTACTGTACCATGGTACATCACACTACTGTACCATGGTACATCACACTACTGTACCATGGTACATCACTCTACTGTACCATGGTACATCACACTACTGTACCATGGTACATCACACTACTGTACCATCGTACATCACACTACTGTACCATGGTACATCACTCTACTGTACCATGGTACATCACACTACTGTACCATGATACATCACACTACTGTACCATGGTACATCACACTACTGTACCATGGTACATCACACTACTGTACCATGGTACATCACACTACTGTACCATGGTACATCACTCTACTGTACCATGGTACATCACTCTACTGTACCATGGTACATCACACTACTGTACCATGGTACATCACACTACTGTACCATGGTACATCACTCTACTGTACCATGGTACATCACTCTACTGTACCATGGTACATCACTAAAACCTTCATGTTTACGTTGTCAGAGCTTCTGGAAACCCACCGGTGTGTCAATAAACTCTCCCAGGTACGCCGGATGGCCTCCACCGGTGTGTCAATAAACTCTCCCAGGTACGCCGGATGGCCTCCACCGGTATGTCAATAAACTCTCCCATGTACGCTGGATGGCCTCCACCGGTGTGTCAATAAACTCTCCCAGGTACGCCGGATGGCCTCCACCGGTGTGTCAATAAACTCTCCCAGGTACGCCGGATGGCCTCCACCGGTGTGTCAATAAACTCTCCCAGGTACGCCGGATGGCCTCCACCGGTGTGTCAATAAACTCTCCCAGGTACGCCGGATGGCCTCCACCGTTGTGTCAATAAACTCTCCCAGGTACGCCGGATGGCCTCCACCGGTGTGTCAATAAACTCTCCCAGGTACGCCGGATGGCCTCCACCGGTGTGTCAATAAACTCTCCCAGGTACGCTGGATGGCCTCCACCGGTGTGTCAATAAACTCTCCCAGGTACGCCGGATGGCCTCCACCGGTGTGTCAATAAACTCTCCCAGGTACGCCGGATGGCCTCCACCGGTGTGTCAATAAACTCTCCCAGGTACGCCGGATGGCCTCGGTAGCGGCTTTTTGCATTTTTAATAAACACAACATCATTTGATGATCTAAAGAGTACTCCAGAACACAAGAATTTTTCATATATAGGCTTACTCCTCACTTTTCTAGTCTACATATTATATTTTCGTATCCACTCTTCAGTGTTCAAAATGTCCCCTAGATGGATAATTGTGAATATTCTAAAAATTACTTTTTTTTTTTTACTGGTGCGCCTGATATTGTTCTGTTTCGAATTGGGGCGGTTGGTTGTATATGTTTTTGTTGTGTCCGCAGGTGGTTGTTATCATAAAGGTGAGGGATGTTGTAGATATGATTCTGTTGTAGTTCCGAGCTTCGTGAGTCTAACTCTCAGCTATATGTCCTCTACATTTGCTCTCCCTTACTAGTGATCATTCTCTTCTCTAAAAATAAAATCTTAAATTTCTTTATATATATAATTTCTATAACTAGTTCTTCTGCAACGTTCTCTTCCTTACACGATGCAGTTATAACGTCAAAAGATAATAACTTATCTCAGGGGATACCTAAATTACGAAACTACACTCCCCACTTTTTTTTAATACATTTGTAAGTCTCAGGAGTGTGGGTATCTAAATTATTATTTGTTTCCGTTTATTTCTAAGCTTCCATATCTTCAGATTCCTCTGACACGCCATATGCATATTCTATATATTATGAGCCAGAAGCTGGCGTCACCTGCTCTGGTACCTGGCTTGGTACCATGGTACCAGACCCAGGTACCTAGCTTGGTACCATGGTACCAGACCCAGGTACCTGGCTTGGTACCATGGTACCAGACCCAGGTACCTGGCTTGGTACCATGGTATCAGACCCAGGTACCTAGCTTGGTACCATGGTACCAGACCCAGGTACCTAGCTTGGTACCATGGTACCAGACCCAGGTACCTAGCTTGGTACCATGGTACCAGACCCAGGTACCTGGCTTGGTACCATGGTACCAGACCCAGGTACCTGGCTTGGTACCATGGTATCAGACCCAGGTACCTAGCTTGGTACCATGGTACCAGACCCAGGTACCTGGCTCTGGTACCTACCTTGGTACCATGGTACCAGGCCCAAGTACCTACCTTGGTACCATGGTACCAGACCCAGGTACCTAGCTTGGTACCATGGTACCAGACCCAGGTACCTAGCTTGGTACCATGGTACCAGACCCAGGTACCTGGCTTGGTACCACGGTACCAGACCCAGGTACCTAGCTTGGTACCATGGTACCAGACCCAGGTACCTGACTTGGTACCATGGTACCAGACCCAGGTACCTGGCTTGGTACCATGGTACCAGACCCAGGTACCTGGCTATGGTACCTGGCCTGGAGTAACACTGCCCCCAACCCCAGAATCACAAGCATCAACCTGCAATAGAAAGAGTTTTTAAAAAATGTGAGTTAAGATGGTCAAACGTCTCTTAGTTTGGAGTCCAGGAAAATTTATTTTTTGTTTCTCCTGTCTTGAATTGATTTCTTCTTCCCTGAATATGATTCCCATTCTCCGAGAATATTTCCATAATATTCTCAGCTTCGTTTTCATGATGTTTTCTTGTTCTTGTCAGGTGTTAGAGCACTTCAATCTCTATATCTCTCTCTCTATATATATCTCTCTCTATATATATATCTCTTTCTATATATATATCTCTCTCTATATATATATCTCTCTCTATATATATATCTCTCTCTATATATATATCTCTTTCTATATATATATATATATATATATATATATATATATATATATATATATATATATCTATATATATATCTCTCTCTATATATATCTATCTCTCTATATATATATATCTATCTCTCTATATATATATATATCTATCTCTCTCTATATATATCTATCTCTATCTCTATATCTCTATATCTCTATATCTCTATATCTCTCTCTATATCTCTCTCTATCTCTCTCTCTCTCTCTCTCTCTCTCTCTCTCTCTCTCTCTCTCTCTCTCTCTCTCTCTCTCTCTCTCTCTCTCTCTCTCTCTCTCTCTCTCTCTCCCGTGCATAAACATTTTATTAACTTAATTTACATATGTTGTTGTCAAGTTCTTAAAGAAAAACTTTTTATTGTCTTGGATAAAATTCATCAACAACATTTGTACATCTTGTATATATGGAACAAGACTTTCTTTGTTCCAGTTCATGAAGTATACTCTCACTATTATTCCTCCTGTCTACCTCTTTCTTATATTACCTATCTCCCTCATTTACTCTACCTTCTTTCTTTACTAACCTCCCTCATTCACTTTATCTACCTCGGTTACTCTATCTTCTTCATTTAATATATTACCCTTATTTACTCTACTTCTCTCCCACATTTAATATACCTCTCTCATTTACTCTCTTTATATTCCTTATTTACTCTCATTAACGATCTCCCTCATTTAATATACCTCGTCCCCCATTTTCTCTACCATTTCTCTTTCCTCCCTTCTCCCTCCGTACTCTCTACACTTGCTTCACTCTCTTTCCCCACCTCCCCATTAACCCATCTTTCATCTGTCCCTATTTCTTTCCTCCCACCTCACCTCTATTGCCCCCCCCCCTCCCCTCCCCTACTTATCCTCTCCCCTGGGGATTACACGCGTGGCGGCTAACACAAGCGTTAATAAGCAAAACAGGGGAGGTTGACATTCCCCTTCCCCTTATGTCCCACTGTGATCTATGGCGGGAGGGAGGGAGGGGCAAAGATGGGTGGTGGAGGTGAAGTAAATGGGTGGTAGGGGTGGAGTAAATGGGTGGTGAGAGTGGAGTAAATGGGTGGTAGGGGTGAAAGGGAAGAAGGTGTAGGGATGGATGTGGAGCCCAGTGGGGGTGAATATTTTGTACAATTTAGCAAAACTGAATACATCGGCAGTGTGCTGTTACTGTAGTCTTATATGGTGGTTACACAGTGGGAACACATGCTAGCTGTTATATTCCACCACTGAGGATGGGTCAGCCTGAACTATGAGTATTCCGCTAAAAGTTCATCAGCTATGACAACTTCAATGATTTCCTTCCACCATTACTTGGGAATCACCATTTCTCAAGATGAACTTCTCCGTACAGATGAGAGAACTTCAGAAAAAATACATCTCATTACATAGAGGGGAAGGGGAAAAATATATTAGATAGAAAAAAGAAGGTACGGAGAGAAGAAAAAAGAAGGTACGGAGAGAAGAAAAAAGAAGGTACGGAGAGAAACATTCTTCTTTTTTCTTTAAACACCGGCCGCGTCCCACCGAGGCAGGGTGACCTGAAAAGAAAGACGAAAGTTTTTCTTTTTAGGTCACCCTAAATTTTAAAAAAAACGAGAGTTTTTATTTTTAAATTTAGTAATTTATACAGGAGAAGGGGTTACTAGCCCCTTGCTTCCGGCATTTTAGTCGTCTCTTAGGAAGAATTGTTTCACTTCCCCAAGGAGAAAGAAAGAAATATGAAATATATTTAAATATTAATACATGCATAAATACAAACATGCATGCACAAACATTAATACATGCATAAATACAAAATTTTTTTGTATACATGTATAATACAATCATGTTTTATGAAAAGTTTTACCGATTTCAATTTAAATATAAGTCCAGGATTATATAAATTAGAGTAATTTACAATATATAAAATTTGTGAGAAATATAGGCTATGTTGACAAGGTTTCCCTTTGCCTGACCTATCACTCTATATACCAGACGTGTGACCTGACTAAATAATTCAGAACAATAAAAATGTATCTCCCATACATAGTGAGGTGAGTACCATCTCACTGACTGTACATGTCAGGTCACATCTCTGTTTACTTGTTTTATTCCTTGATAATATAAGAAATCATTAAAGTGCCTTGAATAATACTACTTATTGCTGTGGTTACATTGCATTCATACATCTAAACATGCAGTAACAATGCAGATTCGTGTTACAATAGTCTCTCCACATTTTAAGACTGCGGTATATGCTCAAGAATAACTACACTCGCAACACAGGCCATCTTAATAAGTCAGTAGTTTACTGTTGCTCTGATATAGTCAAACAGGTGTCTGTTCACGAGCCTAAACTGTGACTCTCTGACTTGGAGATTTCTTGTGGATCCTCATTTTCTGTTATCGCCTCTTAAAACATTTTATCTGACCGCGGGTTCAAATCCCGCCCGTGGTATGGTTTGTTTGCAATCGTGTCATTACGATTTCGTGAGTCATTTTATCGTCTTTATCTTATATTTCATTTATTGTCTTTGTACTATGTTATAATTGGTTATGTTTTTTTATTAAGATAATCTAACGCAACCAAACCTAATCTAACCTAACCTAATCTAACCTAACATAATCTAACTTAACATAATCTAACCTAACATAATCTAACCTAACCTAATCTAACCTAACATAATCTAACCTAACCTAATCTAACCTAACATAATCTAACCTAACCTAATCTAACCTAACATAATCTAACCTAACCTAATCTAACCTAACATAATCTAACCTAACATAATCTAACCTAACATAATCTAACCTAACCTAACGTAATCAAACCTAGCCTAACCCACCATAAAAAACTTAGATCAAGAAATTTAGTGAAGACGAGAATATAGCAAGAGGTCTGTCATCAGCCCACTGATAGATCTGTCCCCAACACAGCGATGTATTGACTGATTATAAATAGTCAGAATTCGGACTGTTTCCTAAGATGACTGGTTGTTCAGCAACTATCCTGAACATTGTGGAACAAACTGTACTTCACCTAAGATGACTGGTTGTTCAGCAACTATCCTGAACATTGTGGAACAAACTATACTTCACCTAAGATGACTGGTTGTTCAGCAACTATCCTGAACATTGTGGAACAAACTGTACTTCACCTAAGATGACTGGTTGTTCAGCAACTATCCTGAACATTGTGGAACAAACTGTACTTCACCTAAGATGACTGGTTGTTCAGCAACTATCCTGAACATTGTGGAACAAACTATACTTCACCTACGCTCAGCAACACCATTTGTTAAGTAAAAGGACACAAGTGCAACTAATGTGGCATTTTATTGTGGCAACGTTTCGCTCTCCAGGAGCTTTATCAAGCCGTTACTGCTTGATAAAGCTCCTGGAAAGCAAAACATTGCCACAATAAAATGTCTCATTAGTTGCACTTGTGTCCTTTTACTTAATATATTGTCGCTAATTCTACTAACAGCAACACCATTGTATGTAGGCTGACTTAAGATGAACTAGGCTGGTCTAATCTTTCTTACATTACATTAATTTATTAGAGGAGGAGATGCAGATGGTGGTACTAATAGTGGTGGTGGTGGTGATGGTAGTGGTGATGGTAGTGGTGGTGGTGGTAGTGGTGGTGGTAGTGGTGGTAGTGGTGGTGGTGGTGGTGGTAGTGGTGGTAGTGGTGGTGGTGGTAGTGGTGGTGGTGGTGGTAGTGGTGGTGGTAGTGGTGGTGGTGGTAGTGGTGGTGGTGGTGGTAGTGGTGGTGGTGGTAGTGGTGGTAGTGGTGGTGGTGGTGGTGGTAGTGGTGGTGATGGTAGTGGTGGTAGTGGTGGTGGTGGGGGGTTGTGTGGTTAGAAAGGGTAAGGGTTGTAGCTGTGGGGAATTAGGTTCCACTGGTGGGGTGAAGGGGAAGGTTCCAGTAGTGGTAGA
This sequence comes from Cherax quadricarinatus, assembly GCF_038502225.1. Lineage (NCBI taxonomy): Eukaryota > Metazoa > Arthropoda > Malacostraca > Decapoda > Parastacidae > Cherax > Cherax quadricarinatus. The sequence continues at coordinate 19,942,114 of NC_091329.1, forward strand.
AGGGTTGTGGGTGGGTGGGGGTTACACACCCACCCACCCATTATGGGGGGGAGAGCTACCCATCCAGGTGGAGGCGGCTCCCCCTCCCCCACCTGTTCCCCTCCACTGACACACAACACCTGTAATTTACCCTCGATGTTACCTTAACCGAGAAAGGAAATTTCCCCCATACCCACAAAATTCCCCCTCCCTTACAAACACAGAGCTAACCCAGTGCAGGAGGATTTCTCCCCATTCTCAAAGAATTTTCCGTACCGTCATGGGTGTTACAAAGAATGTTCACAGAAGGATACACAATTATTTCCCTGGTAACTGAACGTACCCTACAGTCACAAAATAGAAAAGTTACCCCTATTGACACAATTTTCCTCACGAACGAAGAATTTTCCCTATGGACACTGTATTTCCTCCTAAAAGTATACAATTTCTCCCTTCGGATAAAGAATTTCTCCTAATGAACACAGAATTTTCCCCTTTTAACAGAATCTTTCCCTGCAGACTAAAAACTTTTTCCTACAGACTAAAAATTCCTCTCTACGAACATAGACTTTATTCCTAAGGACACAAAAGAAGTCGACAACACTCTTCCTTTCCTTGATGTTCTTCTCTGTAAAGCTGACCAAAAACTTCCTTTCAAAGTCTGTCGAAAACCTACCAACCATCACGATCTTCTCCACTTCTACTCTCACCACGACACCAAAACTAAACGTGGTGTAATTGTAGGCTTTTTCCTGCAATTGTAGGCTTTTTCCTGCGTGCACTCCGAATCTGCAGCAGTGAGTTCCTTGAGGAAGAGTGCTCACTAATTGAACAAGTATTTTCTAAACTTCTCTGTCCTCGGCATTTCATTAGGGAATGCAGACGCCGGGCATGTAACATCTTTAACACACCCAGAGAAGACTGCCGAGCGGAGATACATAGTCCTCCCCACCAACTCCATTGTCAAACACGTTTCCAACATCTATTCCAATACCTCATTCCAAGTATCTACCTCCACTTCCACCACCATCAAAGACATTACCAGTAATAGACAGGACAAGCTTCAGTCCTGTGCAGGGGTATACATAATCCCTTGTAATGACTGCAGCAAATTATACGTGGGCGAAACATCCAGAGACCTCCAAACTCGTATTTCAGAACGCCAGTCCGCAGGCAGATCGGACGGTTTAAGAAATGCCTGTGTTCAACGCCGAAATTCACACAAACATTTAATCAACGACAGATACGAAAGACTTATCGCCATACCATTGTGTCGGTATTTTATACCATTCATTTCCATCCAGGCTGATTGCCTATCCAGCTTCCTGTTGAAGACAGCCAGGAGTCTATTGGTAATATCCTTCATGATGCTCTATGAATGTGGAAGTTGATATTTTCAGTAACTGGTAAGACGATGGATATACCAAAACAATGTAATACTTTTCTATCATTTTTAATAAAACAGTAATAAAAATAAACTAACTTAATTGCCATTAAAGAAATATGGGTGTGCCTATTTAGTTACCACATAAATAAACAATCCGTTTGATTCCCAGTGATTTTTGTTACTAATTAAATGGTTACTAGTACCACTAAACAATCAATGTTTCTAAACATTTAAAACCATGGATTTCATAAAAATTTCGCTACTTATGGGCTCTGTCACTCCCTCGCCACAGGCCTGGACGGACACACACACACACTCACTCTCACTCATTCTCACTCACATCACTCACTTTGACAACTGGTAATTAACATACAAAAAGAGACCTGGCAGCAATCAGTGAAGAAGTGGGGCCAGGAGCTATGAATCGACCCCTGCAACCACAAATAGGTGAGTGTATACACACACACACACACACACACACACACACCAGATACTGTACACATTCCAGCGTTAAATTATAGTTGGGAGAGAAAAGAGTCTGATAATATACTAAGGCAATTACTGATAAAGTGAACAGGAATATTAAAAAATTGTTGTAATTGGTGCTTTTAACTACAACGAGGTAAACTGGGGAGCTTATGAAGCTGCAACTGTAAATAGTCTCAAAGTAACTAACTATTTTTTATTCATCAGCACACGAGTGAAGCGAGAAAGGTAGAAGACTCACCCCCCATTATAGATCCATTATAATAGACATACTATTATAGACCTAGTACTATAGACCTAGTATTATAGACCTAGTATTATAGACCTAGTATTATAGACCTACTATTATAGACCTACTATTATAGACCTAGTATTATAGACCTAGTATTATAGACCTACTATTATAGACCTAGTATTATAGACCTAGTACTATAGACCTAGTATTATACACCTAGTACTATAGACCTAGTGTTATAGACCTAGTATTGTAGATCTAGTATTATAGACCTAGTACTATAGACCTAGTACTATAGACCTAGTATTATAGACCTAGTACTATAGACCTAGTATTATAGACCTACTATTATAGACCTAGTATTATAGACCTAGTACTATAGACCTAGTATTATGCACCTAGTACTATAGACCTAGTGTTATAGACCTAGTATTGTAGATCTAGTATTATAGACCTAGTACTATAGACCTAGTATTATAGACCTAGTATTATAGACCTAGTACTATAGACCTAGTATTATAGACCTAGTATTATAGACCTAGTATTATAGACCTAGTACTATAGACCTAGCATTATACACCTAGTACTATAGACCTAGTGTTATAGACCTAGTATTATAGACCTAGTATTATAGACCTAGCACTATAGACCTAGTATTATACACCTAGTACTATAGACCTAGTGTTATAGACCTAGTATTATAGACCTAGTACTATAGACCTAGTATTATACACCTAGTACTATAGACCTAGTGTTATAGACCTAGTATTATAGACCTAGTATTATAGACCTAGCACTATAGACCTAGTATTATACACCTAGTACTATAGACCTAGTGTTATAGACCTAGTATTATAGACCTAGTATTATAGACCTAGCACTATAGACCTAGTATTATACACCTAGTACTATAGACCTAGTGTTATAGACCTAGTATTATAGACCTAGTATTATAGACCTAGTACTATAGATTTAGTATTATAGACCTAGTATTATAGACCTAGTATTATAGGCCTAGTACTATAGACCTAGTACTATAGACCTAGTATTATAGACCTAGTACTATAGACCTAGTATTATAGACCTAGTACTATAGACCTAGTACTATAGACCTAGTACTATAGACCTAGTATTACAGACCTAGTATTATAGACCTAGTACTATAGACCTACTATTATAGACCCAGTATTACAGACGTAGTATTACAGACCTAGTACTATAGACCTAGTACTATAGACCTAGTATTATAGACCTAGTATTATAGACCTAGTATTATAGACCTAGTATTATAGACCTAGTATTATAGACCTAGTATTACAGACCTAGTATTATAGACCTAGTATTATAGACCTAGTATTATAGACCTAGTATTATAGACCTAGTACTATAGACCTAGTATTACAGACCTAGTATTATAGACCTAGTATTATAGACCTAGTATTACAGACCTAGTATTATAGACCTAGTATTATAGACCTAGTATTATAGACCTAGTATTATAGACCTAGTACTATAGACCTAGTATTATAGACCTAGTATTATAGACCTAGTATTATAGACCTAGTATTACAGACCTAGTATTATAGACCTAGTATTATAGACCTAGTATTACAGACGTACTATTACAGACCTAGTACTATAGAAATAGTATTATAGACCTAGTATTATAGACCTAGTATTATAGACCTAGTACTATAGACCTAGTATTATAGACCTAGTATTATAGACCTAGTATTATAGACCTAGTATTATAGACCTAGTATTATACACCTAGTATTACAGACGTACTATTACAGACCTAGTATTATAGACCTAGTATTATAGACCTAGTGTTATAGACCTAGTATTATAGACCTAGTATTATAGACCTAGTATTACAGACGTACTATTACAGACCTAGTACTATAGACCTAGAATTATAGAGCTAATTTTATAGACCTAGTATTATAGATGCAGTATTACAGACCTATTTTTATAAGACCTAGTACTATAGACCTAGCATTATCAACCTAATTTTATAGACCTAGTATTATGGACCTAATTTTATAAACCTAGTTTTATAAACCTAGTGAAATAAACCTAATATTATAAACCTAGTTTTATAGACCTAGTACTATAGACCTAGTATTATAGACCTAGTACTATAGACCTAGTATTATAGATCTAGTGCTATAGACTTAGCATTATAGACCTAAAATTGTAGACCTAGTATTGTAGGCCTAGTGTTATTGACCTAGTACTATAGACCTAGTATTATAGACCTAGTATTATAGTGAACATCAAAATGGTATACAATACCGACAGGTTGTTAGGTAAGACACATATGCAACAGTTAGACAACTTTATTCCGAAACGTTTCGCCTACACAGTAGGCTTCTTCAGTCGAATACAGAAAGTAGGCAGGAACAGTAGAGATGTGAAGACGATGTAATCAGTCCATAACCCTTGCAGTCGTAGAATTTGAGGTTGTCAGTCCCTCGGCCTGGAGAAGTTCAGTTCCATAGTCAGGAACTATCTGAAGATCAAGCGACAGTGCGGAGACTTCAAGTGAGAAGTGTTGGATCTGAGAGGGACATGACCTCTCAGTGGCTACATTCTCACTACTACTACTACTACTACTACTACTACTACTACTACTACTACTACTACTACTACTACTACTACTACTACTACTACTACTCTGCACCTCTCCTTCCGACAGTATTTAAGTCTCCGCACTGTCGCTTGATCTTCAGATAGTTCCTGACTATGGAACTGAACTTCTCCAGGCCGAGGGACTGACAACCTCAAATTCTACGACTACAAGGGTTATGGACTGATTACATCGTCTTCACATCTCTACTGTTCCTGCCTATTTTCTGTATTCAACTGAAGAAGCCTACTGTGTAGGCGAAACGTTTCGGAATAAAGTTGTCTAACTGTTGCATATGTGTCTTACCTAGTATTATAGTCCTAGTATTGTAGCCCTAGTATTATAGACCTAGTACTATAGACCTAGTACTATAGACCTAGTACTATAGACCTAGTATTATAGACCTAGTATTATAGACCTAGTATTGTAGGCCTAGTATTATAGACCTAGTGCTATAGACCTAGTACTATAGACCTAGTATTATAGACCTAGTATTGTAGGCCTAGTATAGACCTAGCGTTATTCAAACATTTACTAATTCCGCATGGAAATAATGAAGATATTTTAGTGTAAACAGCCTATATATTATAAGATGAAAATATTGAGCATTAAGTCAGTATTTTGGAGTAAGTCAGCGGCGGCGGCGGCGGCGGCGGCGGCGGCGGCGGCGGCGGCGGCGGCGGCGGCGGAGAGTCTCATGGGCAGTGATTTCAGAAATTTGTGTAGAGAGTTCTGTGTTGTTTGTAAATGGAATTGACCTGTTTTTTTTTCCTTTCAGGAAAGAAAATTAGATGAAATAATAATTGAAGATGTTGGAATGTTAGGAAAAAAATGTTTTCCGTGCGGCAAGCAGTAACAGCCTGGTTGATCAGACCCTGATCCACCACGACGCCTGGTCTCAGACCCGGCCATGGGGGTCCTTGACCCCCGAAACCCTCTCCAAGTATACTCCAGGTATACCAGTATAGAAAAATGTGCCAACAGAGATTCCTAGAAGCCAGAGATGAAGAGAATTTTTTAAGGTAATAGTAAAGGAGCCACGTAGAGGTGAACCTGTTATTTAGCTTTAAATTGTATACTAAAACAAATTACAAAGATAAACAACGAGGACAAAATAAACAGAGAAAAAATGTCACAGGAATTAAAACACCAAGTTTGTGTTTATTCTTACTGAGTATTTTAAATGTTTATAAGACCAGACTGGGCAGCACCTGGGCTTATAAGACCAGACTGGGCAGCACCTGGGCTTATAAGACCAGACTGGGCAGTACCTGGGCTTATAAGACCAGACTGGGCAGCACCTGGGCTTATAAGACCAGACTGGGCAGTACCTGGGCTTATAAGACCAGACTGGGCAGCACCTGGGCTTATAAGACCAGACTGGGCAGTACCTGGGCTTATAAGACCAGACTGGGCAGCACCTGGGCTTATAAGACCAGACTGGGCAGCACCTGGGCTTATAAGACCAGACTGGGCAGTACCTGGGCTTATAAGACCAGACTGGGCAGTACCTGGGCTTATAAGACCAGACTGGGCAGCACCTGGGCTTATAAGACCAGACTGGGCAGCACCTGGGCTTATAAGACCAGACTGGGCAGTACCTGGGCTTATAAGACCAGACTGGGCAGCACCTGGGCTTATAAGACCAGACTGGGCAGCACCTGGGCTTATAAGACCAGACTGGGCAGCACCTGGGTTTATAAGACCAGACTGGGCAGCACCTGGGCTTATAAGACCAGACTGGGCAGCACCTGGGCTTATAAGACCAGACTGGGCAGCACCTGGGCTTATAAGACCAGACTGGGCAGCACCTGGGCTTATAAGACCAGACTGGGCAGTACCTGGGCTTATAAGACCAGACTGGGCAGTACCTGGGCTTATAAGACCAGACTGGGCAGCACCTGGGCTTATAAGACCAGACTGGGCAGCACCTGGGCTTATAAGACCAGACTGGGCAGTACCTGGGCTTATAAGACCAGACTGGGCAGCACCTGGGCTTATAAGACCAGACTGGGCAGCACCTGGGCTTATAAGACCAGACTGGGCAGTACCTGGGCTTATAAGACCAGACTGGGCAGCACCTGGGCTTATAAGACCAGACTGGGCAGTACCTGGGCTTATAAGACCAGACTGGGCAGCACCTGGGCTTATAAGACCAGACTGGGCAGTACCTGGGCTTATAAGACCAGACTGGGCAGCACCTGGGCTTATAAGACCAGACTGGGCAGTACCTGGGCTTATAAGACCAGACTGGGCAGTACCTGGGCTTATAAGACCAGACTGGGCAGCACCTGGGCTTATAAGACCAGACTGGGCAGCACCTGGGCTTATAAGACCAGACTGGGCAGTACCTGGGCTTATAAGACCAGACTGGGCAGCACCTGGGCTTATAAGACCAGACTGGGCAGTACCTGGGCTTATAAGACCAGACTGGGCAGCACTAGGACTTACAAGACCAGACTGGGCAGAACCTGGGTTTATAAGACCAGACTGGGCAGCACCTGGGCTTATAAGACCAGACTGGGCAGCACCTGGGCTTATAAGACCAGACTGGGCAGTACCTGCGCTAATAAGACCAGACTGGGCAGCACCTGGGCTTATAAGATCAGACTGGGCAGCACCTGGGCTTATAAGACCAGACTGGGCAGCACCTGGGCTTATAAGACCAGACTGGGCAGCACCTGGGCTTATAAGACCAGACTGGGCAGCACCTGGGCTTATAAGACCAGACTGGGCAGCACCTGGGCTTATAAGACCAGATTGGGCAGCACCTGGGCTTATAAGACCAGACTGGGCAGTACCTGGGCTTATAAGACCAGACTGGGCAGCACTTGGGCTTTTAAGATCAGACTGGGCAGCACCTGGGCTTGTAAGACCTGACTGGGCAGTACCTGATCTTATAAGACCAGACTGAGCAGTACCTGGGCTTATAAGACCAGACTGGGCAGTACCTGGGCTTATAAGACCAGACTGGGCAGCACCTGGGCTTATAAGACCAGACTGGGCAGTACTTGGGCTTATAAGACCAGACTGGGCAGTACCTGGGCTTATAAGACCAGATTGGGTAGTACCTGGGCTTATAAGACCAGACTGGGCAGCACCTGGGCTTATAAGACCAGACTGGGTAGCACCTGGGCTTATAATACCAGACGGGGCAGTACCAGGTCTTATAAGACCAGACTGGGCAGTACCTGGGCTTATAAGACCAGACTGGGCAGTACCTGGTCTTATAAGACCAGACTGGGCAGTACCTGGGCTTATAAGACCAGACTGGGCAGTACCTGGGCTTATAAGACCAGACTGGGCGGCACCTGGGCTTATAAGACCAGACTGGGCAGCACCTGAACTTACAAGACCAGACTGGGCAGCACCTGGGTTTATAAGACCAGACTGGGCAGCACCTGGGCTTATAAGACCAGACTGGGCAGTACCTTGGCTTATAAGACCAGACTGGGCAGCACCTGGGCTTATAAGACCAGACTGGGCAGCACTTGGGCTTTTAAGATCAGACTGGGCAGCACCTGGGCTTGTAAGACCTGACTGGGCAGTACCTGATCTTATAAGACCAGACTGAGCAGTACCTGGGCTTATAAGACCAGACTGGGCAGTACCTGGGCTTATAAGACCAGATTGGGCAGCACCTGGGCTTATAAGACCAGACTGGGCAGTACCTGGGCTTATAAGACCAGACTGGGCAGCACTTGGGCTTTTAAGATCAGACTGGGCAGCACCTGGGCTTGTAAGACCTGACTGGGCAGTACCTGATCTTATAAGACCAGACTGAGCAGTACCTGGGCTTATAAGACCAGACTGGGCAGTACCTGGGCTTATAAGACCAGACTGGGCAGCACCTGGGCTTATAAGACCAGACTGGGCAGTACTTGGGCTTATAAGACCAGACTGGGCAGTACCTGGGCTTATAAGACCAGATTGGGTAGTACCTGGGCTTATAAGACCAGACTGGGCAGCACCTGGGCTTATAAGACCAGACTGGGTAGCACCTGGGCTTATAATACCAGACGGGGCAGTACCAGGTCTTATAAGACCAGACTGGGCAGTACCTGGGCTTATAAGACCAGACTGGGCAGTACCTGGTCTTATAAGACCAGACTGGGCAGTACCTGGGCTTATAAGACCAGACTGGGCAGTACCTGGGCTTATAAGACCAGACTGGGCGGCACCTGGGCTTATAAGACCAGACTGGGCAGCACCTGAACTTACAAGACCAGACTGGGCAGCACCTGGGTTTATAAGACCAGACTGGGCAGCACCTGGGCTTATAAGACCAGACTGGGCAGTACCTTGGCTTATAAGACCAGACTGGGCAGCACCTGGGCTTATAAGACCAGACTGGGCAGTACCTTGGCTTATAAGACCAGACTGGGCAGCACCTGGGCTTATAAGACCAGACTGGGCAGCACCAGGGCTTATAAGACCAGACTGGGCAGTACCTGCGCTAATATGACCAGACTGGGCAGTACCTGGGCTTATAAGACCAGACTGGGCAGCACCTGGGCTTGTAAGACCAGACTGGGCAGCATCTGGGCTTATAAGACCAGACTGGGCAGTACCTGGGCTTATAAGACCAGACTGGGCAGTACCTGGGCTTATAAGACCAGACTGGACAGCACCTGGGCTTATAAGACCAGACTGGGCAGTACCTGGGCTTATAAGACCAGGCTGGGCAGTACCTGGGCTTATAAGACCAGACTGGGCAGCACCTGGGCTTATAAGACCAGACTGGGCAGCACCTGGGCTTATAATACCAGACTGGGCAGCACCTGGGCCTATAAGACCAGACTGGGCAGCACCTGGGCTTATAAGACCAGACTGGGCGGCACCTGGGCTTATAAGATCAGACTGGGCAGCACCTGGGCTTATAAGACCAGACTGGGCAGCACCTGGGCTTATAAGACCAGACTGGGCAGCAGCTGGGCTTATAAGACCGGACTGGGCAGCACCTGGACTTACAAGACCAGACTGGGCAGCACCTGGGCTTATAAGACCAGACTGGGCAGCACCTGGGCTTATAAGACCAGACTGGGCAGCACCTGGGCTTATAAGACCAGACTGGGCAGCGCCTGGCCTTATAAAATAATAATAATAGAACTTTTCTTTGTCAGAGGAAAGAAAGTCTCCCTGATAACATTGTGTATACATAGTGTATAGTATACACTACAGTGGCTCCCTAGTATATGGATGTTAAAGGCTAAAGTGTCATTTGAAAACAGGTGAATTTGTAAATGAAGTGATAAGCCTATAGAGGCAGGTGCCAGAAGTCGCCAGAATCTTACCAAAGTGGTCAGCTGTTTTAATAATCTTCCTGGCCTGCTAGTGTACTCGCATATAATCTAGTGATACCAGTGAATAGCAGAATACAGTGCTGTAGTAGCAACTAACCAGTATTATAATGATACTTAGTGGAGTGGAGTGACTTTCATTAGTTTCTTTTTTCTTGAAATACCAGACGTATACTGTGAATTTCATATAACCTGTAATTACCAGCGGTCGCAATATACACAACGAGAAGCAATTATTACTACAGAAAAAGCGTCCTTCCTCCAAAATTTCCATCAGTCAACTATAGTGATAATATAGCATTTATTGTGGTGGAGACGAAAAAAAAACTAGAAAAGCTAGATACATCGATTGATAAACAAGGGTGGAGGTCGACCGTTCGTCATTGTAGGAGCTGCCAGAAATCACCGGTTTCTTCAACACGCAAGTTATACTTTTGTATCAATCAAATCACATATTACTCGGGTAGATAATTTCCAGTAGATCCTTCATGTGTTAGCCCAAATCACCGACCAGTATGTTTTAAATAAGTGACCCACTGATCAGATCAGATCGACTGGTCCGAACCCTTGACTGGTCCGAACCCTTGACTAGTCCGAACCCTTGACTGATTTCAAACGGATTCGTTGGACAATAAAGCAGACTGTAAACGGATGGGGTTGTAGGCGCCCTTATCAAACACAAACAATAAATATAAATCAGGAACGTACACGGTAAGCTGTCCAATATACAAGTACTGTTAGAAATAGAAATACAAATAGCTAGAGCTTCATTTAAGGAGGTTATTAATATAATATTCAAGAGGTTGCTAGTAGAATTACAGTAAATCAACCATTCAAATCATTATGAAGCTCTGTGTAGTCTGCGGTCAATCAAACAAACGGGCTTCCACATGGATAAATTGTCATTTTTGTGGAAATTAGTGTCACGCTCCTTGTGCAGATATCCAAGAACTATCTACAAGCAGTATTAAAACAGGGAAGTGTTTTTGGGTATGCCCAAATGAGATAAATCTGTGGACTAAAATCACAAGGGTATTAAAAGAGGACAACATCAAAGCTGCTTTCATAGACAACCTGGAAGCTTTCTACAACAGATGGGAACATAAAAAGTCTGGGCTGAATGGTACTGCCCTTGATACTGGCCATGTAGTCAGAAACTGTAAGGCTGGAGGTGAAGTCCTGGTAGTCAGTAAATGTGGGGCTGATAGTGCTGTCCTGGGAGACAGTAATGGTGAAGCTGGAGGTGCTGTCCTGGGAGACAGTAATGGTGAAGCTGGAGATTTTGTCCAGGTAGTCGGGAATTATACGCAGGAAGGAATACATATAAATGACCTCATAGGGGACAGGAGCCGTAGTAGGGAAACAAGTGTAGTCAAAGATAAGATAAAACCAATATTGCAAACTAGAAATACCACAGGAAATAGCAAACAAGAGGACTCCACTAGCAATAGTGAGGATATATTACCAAAAACAACTGGTGGGAGCTTCATTGTTGGTGCTAGGGAGGATAGAAATATGACAGGGAAACATGCACCAACAGGGAATACAGTCACAGAAACCCAAGGCAAACGGAAACCAAGCCTGTGCACATACTATGCACTTGGTATCTGCAGGCATGGGAAATCTGGTAAAACAGACGGGACGTGCAACTATGACCACCCTAGAAAATGCCATGCCCATATGACAACAGGAAAATGCAAACTCCCTTCCTGTAAGCTTTTTCACCCTGAACTGTGTACCTCTTCAGTACAGGAAAGACTGTGCTATAACTTAAATTGCCAAGCACACCATCTAAAGGGGACAAACAGATACAAAACATCCAGGCCATGGGAAAACCTGGGTAGCCACAGCCACTCAAGAGGGAGAGGTGTTTTAGTGCCAGGAAGGAAAAAAAACTGGCAGGAAATGGTAGAAATTATACACCAAATCCAGTCATTCCTGGAGTGGAACCACAGTCGATGGCCTCCACTCCAAACCAACAGATACAGATACTAATGCCTGAAAAAAATCCCCCCCCAGTACCAACAATACCACCAGTCCGATGACATTCTTCTTTGCAAATATACAGGGTCTAAAGCCAGCAACAAACAACAAAATACCTTTCATCCGTGGACTGCTTGCAGAGGCAAAGGCAATGTTCGCGGCTTTCACTGAGACCCACATAAAGGATCACTTGGACAACGAAATATGGATCCCAGGTTACAACCTATACAGATGTGACAGAGTGAACAGGCAAAAAAAGGGGGGGGGGGTTGGCCTGTACATTTCAGAGTCACTTGTTTACACAGAACTGCTTAATGCCTCAAATGATGTAGTGGAAGTTTTAGCAGTAAAGGTCGAGAACCAAAACCTAGTCATTGTGGTAGTCTACAAGCCTCCGGATGCAACATCCCAGCAATTCCAGGAACAGCTGTTGAAAATTGACCACTGTCTGGAAAATCTTCCAGCTCCTGCACCCAACATCTTGCTCCTGGGATATTTCAACTTAAGGCACCTAAAATGGAGGAATATAGCAAATAATATTGTTGCAGTAATAACACCAGGAGGCAGCTCTGATGAAAACTCACACTCACACTAGCTTTTAAATCTCTGCACAAAATTCAATTTAAACCAGCAAATAATAGAGCCTACTAGACTGGAGATTACACTAGACCTCATCTTCACTAACAATGATGATCTGATAAGAAATGTCACCATATCAAAAACAATATACTCAGATCACAACATAATTGAGGTTCAGACATGTATGCGTGGAGCCCCAGACCGTCATAATGAGACTAGTCACGAGGGAGCATTCACCAAATTCAACTTCAATAACAAAAAGATAAAGTGGGACCAAGTAAACCAAGTCCTTACCGATATAAGCTGGGAAGATATACTAAGCAACACAGACCCCAACTTATGCCTAGAACAGATTAACTTGGTGGCACTCGATGTATGCACAAGGCTTATTCCTCTAAGAAAAAGGAGGAGTAGATGTAAAACAGAAAGAGACAAGCGCTCCCTTTACAGGCGACGGAAAAAGAATAACAGAGCGGCTAAAAGAGGTCAATATATCTGAAATGCGTAGGGAGACACTGGTCAGAGAAATAGCAAGCATCGAACTTAAGCTAAAGGAATCTTATAGGAGTCAGGAATCGCGGGAAGAACTAAAAGCCATAAATGAAATCGAAAGAAACCCAAAGTATTTCTTCTATGCCAAATCAAAGTCGAGAACAACGTCCAGTATTGGGCCCCTACTTAAACAAGATGGGTCCTACACAGATGACAGCAAGGAAATGAGTGAGCTACTCAAGTCCCAATATGACTCAGTTTTTAGCAAGCCGCTAACCAGACTGAGAGTCGAAGATCAAAATGAATTTTTTATGAGAGAGCCACAAAATTTGATTAACACAAGCCTATCCGATGTTATCCTGACGCCAAATGACTTCGAACAGGCGATAAATGACATGCCCATGCACTCTGCCCCAGGGCCAGACTCATGGAACTCCGTGTTCATCAAGAACTGCAAGAAGCCCCTATCAAGAGCCTTTTCCATCCTATGGAGAGGGAGCATTGACACGGGGGTCGTCCCACAGTTACTAAAAACAACAGACATAGCCCCACTCCACAAAGGGGGCAGTAAAGCAACAGCAAAGAACTACAGACCAATAGCACTAACATCCCATATCATAAAAATCTTTGAAAGGGTCCTAAGAAGCAAGATCACCACCCATCTAGAAACCCATCAGTTACACAACCCAGGGCAACATGGGTTTAGAACAGGTCGCTCCTGTCTGTCTCAACTATTGGATCACTACGACAAGGTCCTAAATGCACTAGAAGACAAAAAGAATGCAGATGTAATATATACAGACTTTGCAAAAGCCTTCGACAAGTGTGACCATGGCGTAATAGCGCACAAAATGCGTCCTAAAGGAATAACAGGAAAAGTCGGTCGATGGATCTATAATTTCCTCACTAACAGAACACAGAGAGTAGTCGTCAACAGAGTAAAGTCCGAGGCAGCTACGGTGAAAAGCTCTGTTCCACAAGGCACAGTACTCGCTCCCATCTTGTTCCTCATCCTCATATCTGACATAGATAAGGATGTCAGCCACAGCACCGTGTCTTCCTTTGCAGATGACACCCGAATCTGCATGAAAGTGTCTTCCATTGCAGACACTGCAAGGCTCCAGGCGGACATCAACCAAATCTTTCAGTGGGCTGCAGAAAACAATATGAAGTTCAACGATGAGAAATTTCAATTACTCAGATATGGTAAACACGAGGAAATTAAATCTTCATCAGAGTACAAAACAAATTCTGGCAACAAAATAGAACGAAACACCAACGTCAAAGACCTGGGAGTGATCATGTCGGAGGATCTCACCTTCAAGGACCATAACATTGTATCAATCGCATCTGCTAGAAAAATGACAGGATGGATAATGAGAACCTTCAAAACTAGGGAGGCCAAGCCCATGATGACACTCTTCAGGTCACTTGTTCTATCTAGGCTGGAATATTGCTGCACACTAACAGCACCTTTCAAGGCAGGTGAAATTGCTGACCTAGAAAATGTACAGAGAACCTTCACGGCGCGCATAACGGAGATAAAACACCTCAATTACTGGGAATGCTTGAGGTTCCTAAACCTGTATTCCCTGGAACGCAGGCGGGAGAGATACATGATTATATACACCTGGAAAATCCTAGAGGGACTAGTTTACCTGGAGTTTACCTGGAGAGAGTTTCGGGGGTCAACGCCCCCGCGGCCCGGTCTGTGACCAGGCCTCCTGGTGGATCAGCGCCTGATCAACCAGGCTGTTGCTGCTGGCTGCACGCAAACCAACGTACGAGCCACAGCCCGGCTGATCAGGAACTGACTTTAGGTGCTTGTCCAGTGCCAGCTTGAAGACTGCCAGGGGTCTTTTGGTAATCCCCCTTATGTGTGCTGGGAGGCAGTTGAACAGTCTCGGGCCCCTGACACTTATTGTATGGTCTCTTAACGTGCTAGTGACACCCCTGCTTTTCATTGGGGGGATGGTGCATCGTCTGCCAAGTCTTTTGCTTTCGTAGTGAGTGATTTTCGTGTGCAAGTTCGGTACTAGTCCCTCTAGGATTTTCCAGGTGTATATAATCATGTATCTCTCCCTCCTGCGTTCCAGGGAATACAGGTTTAGAAACCTCAAGCGCTCCCAGTAATTGAGGTGTTTTATCTCCGTTATGCGCGCCGTGAAAGTTCTCTGTACATTTTCTAGGTCGGCAATTTCACCTGCCTTGAAAGGTGCTGTTAGAGTGCAGCAATATTCCAGCCTAGATAGAACAAGTGACCTGAAGAGTGTCATCATGGGCTTGGCCTCCCTAGTTTTGAAGGTTCTCATTATCCATCCTGTCATTTTTCTAGCAGATGCGATTGATACACGAAAATCACTCACTACGAAAGCAAAAGACTTGGCAGACGATGCAACATCCCCCAATGAAAAGCAGGGGTGTCACTAGCACGTTAAGAGACCATACAATAAGTGTCAGGGGCCCGAGACTGTTCAACTGCCTCCCAGCACACATAAGGGGGATTACCAACAGACCCCTGGCAGTCTACAAGATGGCACTGGACAAGCACCTAAAGTCGGTTCCTGACCAGCCGGGCTGTGGCTCGTACGTTGGTTTGCGTGCAGCCAGCAGTAACAGCCTGGTTGATCAGGCTCTGATCCACCAGGAGGCCTGGTCACAGACCGGGCCGCGGGGGCGTTGACCCCCGGAACTCTCTCAAGGTAAAATCCAGATAAGACCAGACTGGGCAGTACCTGGGCTTATAAGACCAGACTGGGCAGCACCTGGGCTTATAAGACCAGACTGGGCAGCACCTGGACTTATAAGACCAGACTGGGCAGCACCTGGGCTTATAAGACCAGACTGGCCAGCACCTGGGCTTACAAGACCAGACTGGGCAGCACTAGGACTTACAAGACCAGACTGGGCAGCACCTGGGTTTATAAGACCAGACTGGGCAGCTCCTGGGCTTATAAGACCAGACTGGGCAGCACCTGGGCTTATAAGACCAGACTGAGCAGTACCTGGGTTTATAAGACCAGACTGGGCAGCACCTGGTCTTATAAGACCAGACTGCGCATCACCTGGACTTATAAGACCAGACTGGGCAGCACCTGGGCTTATAAGACCAGACTGGGCATCACCTGGACTTATAAGACCAGACTGGGCAGCACCTGGGCTTATAAGACCAGACTGGGCAGCACCTGGGTTTATAAGACCAGACTGGGCAACACCTGGGCTTATAAGACCAGACTGGGCATCACCTGGACTTATAACACCAGACTGGGCAGCACCTGGGCTTATAAGACCAGACGGGGCAGCACCTGGGCTTATAAGACCAGACTGGGCAGTACCTGGGTTTGTAAGACCAGACTGGGCAGCACCTGGGCTTATAAGACCAGACTGGGCAGTACCTGGGTTTGTAAGACCAGACTGGGCAGTACCTGGGTTTGTAAGACCAGACTGGGCAGCACCTGAGCTTATAAGACCAGTCAGGGCAGCACCTGGGTTTATAAGACCAGACTGGGCATCACCTCGACTTATAAGACCAGACTAGGCAGCACCTGGGTTTATAAGACCAGACTGGGCAGCACCTGGACTTATAAGACCAGACTGGGCAACACCTGGGCTTATAAGACCAGACTGGGCAGCACCTGGGCTTACAAGACCAGACTGGGCAGCACCAGGACTTACAAGACTAGACTGGGCAGCACCTGGGTTTATAAGACCAGACTGGGCAGCTCCTGGGCTTATAAGACCAGACTGGGCAGCACCTGGGCTTATAAGACCAGACTGAGCAGTACCTGGGTTTATAAGACCAGACTGGGCATCACCTCGACTTATAAGACCAGACTAGGCAGCACCTGGTCTTATAAGACCAGACTGGGCATCACCTGGACTTATAAGACCAGACTGGGCAGCACCTGGGCTTATAAGACCAGACTGGGCATCACCTGAACTTATAAGACCAGACTGGGCAGCACCTGGGCTTATAAGACCAGACTGGGCAGCACCTGGGTTTATAAGACCAGACTGGGCAACACCTGGGCTTATAAGACCAGACTGGGCATCACCTGGACTTATAAGACCAGACTGGGCAGCACCTGGGCTTATAAGACCAGACGGGGCAGCACCTGGGCTTATAAGACCAGACTGGGCAGTACCTGGGTTTGTAAGACCAGACTGGGCAGCACCTGGGCTTATAAGACCAGACTGGGCAGTACCTGGGTTTGTAAGACCAGACTGGGCAGTACCTGGGTTTGTAAGACCAGACTGGGCAGCACCTGGGCTTATAAGACCAGACTGGGCAGCACCTGGGCTTATAAGACCACACTGGGCAGCACATGGGCTTATAAGACCAGACTGGGCAGTACCTGGACTTATAAGACCAGACTAGGCAGCACCTGGGTTTGTAAGACCAGACTGGGCAGCACCTGGGCTTATAAGACCAGACTGGGCAGTACCTGGGTTTATAAGACCAGGTTGGACAGCACCAGGGCTTATAAGACCAGACTGGGCAGTTCCTGGGTTTATAAGACCAGACTGGGCAGTACCTGGGCTTATAAGACTAGACTGGGCAGCACCTGGACTTATAAGACCAGACTGGGCAGTACCTGGGTTTATAAGACCAGACTGGGCAGTACCTGGGCTTATAAGATCAGACTGTGCAGCACCTTGGCTTATAAGACCAGACTGGGCATCACCTGGGCTTATAAGACCAGACTGGGCAGCAGCTGGGCTTATAAGACAAGACTGGGCAGCACCTTGGCTTATAAGACCAGACTGGGCAGCACCTGGGCTTATAAGACCAGACTGGGCAGCACCTGGGCTTACAAGACCAGACTGGGCAGCACCTGGGTTTATAAGACCAGACTGGGCATCTCCTGGACTTATAAGACCAGACTGGGAAGCACATGGGTTTATAAGACCAGACTGGGCAGCACCTGGGCTTATAAGACCAGATTGGGCAGCACCTGGGCTTATAAGACCAGTCAGGGCAGCACCTGGGTTTATAAGACCAGACTGGGCATCACCTCGACTTATAAGACCAGACTAGGCAGCACCTGGGTTTCTAAGACCAGACTGGGCAGCACCTGGGCTTATAAGACCAGACTGGGCAGCACTTGGGCTTATAAGACCAGACTGGGCAGCACCTGGGCTTATAAGACCAGACTGGGCAGCACCTGGGCTTATAAGGCTAGACTGGGCGGCACCTGGGCTTATAAGACCAGACTGGGCAGCACCTGGGCTTATAAGACCAGACTGGGCAGCACCTGGGCTTATAAGACCAGACTGGGCAGCACCTGGGCTTATAAGATCAGACTGGGCAGCACCTGGGCTTATAAGACCAGACTGGGCAGCACCTGGGCTTATAAAACCAGACTGGGCAGCACCTGGGCTTATAAGACCAGACTGGGCAGCACCTTGGCTTATAAGACCAGACTGGGCAGCACCTCGGCTTGTAAGACCAGACTGGGCAGCACCTGGGCTTATAAGACCAGACTGGGCAGCACCTCGGCTTGTAAGACCAGACTGGGCATCACCTGGGCTTATAAGAGAATGTGCTGAAGAATTGTGATACCCACTTTTGAAGTTATTGAAGATTTCACTTTAGAATAACAAAGTGACAGACAAATCAAAGATGGCGCAGATTGTTACAAGGTGACAGGAAAGACCATTTAAACTATAGCCTTTTTTATTGACCAATGTTGTAAAAATATTGAAAAATTACATTATACGAAACTGTTTTAAGAAGCAAACCTCAGTCCTCTGCAACACAATTGTCATCAAAGATTTGTTAAGTTATACCGTGAATTAAGTAAACATTTTGGACTTCACCTTACGAAACAAAGCAAATGTGATGGTAATTATGGACAAGGTAGATTATAGTGGAAAAAATGAAAATGTTATTAGAAGACTATGGAACTTACGTGCCTCTTAAATACTTCAAGAATTACAATAAAATTATTGGTAAACAAGTGGAGTTTTCGATTTGCAAATTCATGTATGTCAAATCGATTTAATTATGATAGTTGCAAAATATTTTCAAAACAAGAAAGACATAGGCTGAGCCTGTAAGTAAGATGATAGAGTTCCCCGTGAGAAACTAATTTAAAGAACCTCATAATATAGGATGAATAAATTGTAAATTATTACATTGGATGACTCTCTTTGAGAGGAAAGTGTGAGTAATTATAAAAGAAAAAAATTGTCTTCCTGGGGATATGTCACAAGTGGGATGCCACAAGTATCTGTACTTGCCCCAACAATGTTTGTAATTTATATGAATTATTTATCAGAAGAAATAAAAGTGTACATGAATGTTTGTAGATGCAAATATGTTACAGAAAGTGTACTGTATGATAACTAAATCTCTAGAAGATAACTTGAATAAATTGAACACATTAAGTAATAGATGGATGATGGGACTTAATATAGATAAATGTTATGTAATGGGAATGGGATAAAGTGAAATCAGGATACAAGAAGAATACAGAGTGATAAAATATTGGACGCATCAAATAGAGATGAAGACCTTCCGAAAGGAAGAATATATTTTTCGCTTCGAGAACAGTGTGACTGACCAATGAAATTATTTGAAAAAAATAATAATGCAGTGTTACTATTATTAAAAATTATAAAAAAAATATATTATAAGCGGGGTACTAAAGACAGGACATCACACACACACACACACACACACACACACACACACACACACACACACACACACACACACACACACACACACACACACACACACACACACACACACACACACACCTACACACACAGATACCGAGACATACGTAGATTACAACAGCAAAAACTAGAGAGGTAGTCTGCCACAGACGCCCACACAGACAACACCAGACTAAGAGAACCACAAGGCAATTGTTTTTTCTCTTGAAGGAGAGACAAGCGTGTTGGCAGGCCCCTTTCAGCAGTGGAGACGCTGGCACTATTCCAGACTCCTGCCTCCCCAGATCCCATTTCAGGTTCCCAAATTCTCTATTCTTGATTCCTAATCCCAGGTGTTCCATTCCTGACTCCGAATTCTAAATACCCTGTTCATAATTCCAGTCTACCGCTTTTCAGTTCTAGAATCTCTGTTCCAGCTTGTTGATTCCCTGAGTTTCCATTCCTGGTTTTGGGTCAGTAATTCCTATTTTGACCTCTCCTAAATAAGCATTCTATGTTCCAGATCTATTCTATCCCAAATTTCAGGGAGCACATTCATGTTTCCTGACATGTAGTCCCATATTTCAGGATCTACATTACATACTGTCAGTTTACAGATTTTCATTTCCACGCTGAGCTGTACTTGTACTTGACTGAAGAAGACTACTGTAAGCGAAACGTTTCGTACTAAAGATACCCAACTGTTGTACATGTGTCTTATCAACTTGTCGTATTGTATACCATTATAATATCCACATTACGTTTTCTGCATGTAACCTCAGTTATTCTTTCATCCTATCTGCTTTTGTTTTATCTTTTTAAAAAGTTTGACCTTTCTTGATATGTTCTTTCTTTCGATATTGAGAGTCTTATTTTAAAGCTGCTCTACATTTCCCCAGTATTGTTTACATTTATTAGTTCGCTACAGTTTACGTTACTGATGTCTCGGGGTATCTTGCCAAAATTTGCTTCATGATCCATATTATTAATCTGGATCTCAAGGTTTGTGTTTATTTTGAACCGAATGATGTGGTAATTATTTCCTAGAATCTGTCGTACCTCGCATGACTGAACGAGGTTACAATCTGTGATCACAACGTGATGTATATTGTTGGCTGGAGCGGCGGTGTTGATGTGACAACCTGTGTAAGATAACTCTTCATTCAAGTCTAGTAGCTTCTTGATCCCCTCATACATTGTTCTAGTTTATAATAGGGTGGACTATATATTACACTAAGCATATATATATATATTTTTACACAAATAACCATCACATACAGAGGAGCTTAGGACGTCTCACTCCGACACTCACTCGACATACACAGCCGTATTCTTCTACTTTATGATTTAGAGGTTCATTGCATTTTTTTTTTTTTTGGCAAAGCTATTTCTGTTGTTTGGATTAAATCAAGATATACTTAGAGCAATAATATCTGAACGCTCTGATGATGGTATGCAGATTATTCGTCCCTTTTTGGGACTGTATTACAGAACATTCGTGTACTAAAAAAGTTTTATTGTATCCCATTGGACTGGTTTGCCAGCTGGAGTATTTAGTTTGAATTGTTGGTCTCACTGTTTACCTGACTAGATGTGATAGACTGTTTACTGCATCCACCACCAACACTACCCAGTACATCCCTCGTCCACCCTCACTCTCACCTTCACCCTCATCCACCCTCACTCACCCTCACCCGCACTCTCACCTTCACCCTCATCCACCTCATCACCCTCTCCTTTGCATCATTTAACATTTCTTGCAAGATTCTTCTCAGTCTTGCGCTACCCAACTCCTCATGTAAGTTTGTTTTACTTAAACAAGCATATAAAACTACTGTGGTCATCACACAACTGTATATAGTTAAGATCCCGAAATAATTCACGTCTTGCTTAAACAGGATTATATTACCACTGAAGTTTTTATAAGATTCCTCTCTTGCGATGCCCAAGTGTTGAGATAAAGTGTGACTGGCTCACAGTATGTTACTCTTGAAGTCCTTTCACATTCCTCTGTGGAAATTTATTTGGTCCCTAAAGTTCCACAGCAGATCCAGCATGGCCGTATGGGACGGCCGAGCCGGGCGGCCCTTAAACCCTCCCAAACAAACAAAGCATTCTCTGGTTGGCGATTGTTGGTAAGCTTATTTAATTTATAGATTTACTCTTCAGGGAAGGAGTAGGTAGTTCTACTGATAGTATATTAATATTAGGTTTACTAAGGCAAATGTAGATAATAATAATGTAGACCTAAGACCTTAACATAGGTAGTAATAGGCCGATAATGTAGGCAAACACTAGGATAAGTTAGCTAGGGAGAACTGGCAGCCCTAGTTTGAACGAAGAGACGAGGGTCTGGAAGGGAGACCAGCTCGTTCTTCTTAAGACAGACACCAACTGGACAAGACGTGCCGTGATCAGCAGACGGCGCCCCCACGTGTCTTCACATTTGAGACCTGGGGAAATCTGGTAGAGGCACCTCGATGTACCGTAGATGACCTCCTCCATCAGCCCATACAGTAAGACAAAACCTCCACCTTTTTCCTCGTAGATTCTGGCCAGTGTCTTGGGAGATTGTGGGTTGAGTTTTAGCTGTGGGCACGGTGTGCAACAGAGAGAGCATGCCCAGTAAGTACCAGTGTCTCAGAGCCGTCTGAAGCTAGTGTCTGAGTCTGCATAGTTATACTAGGGGATACATACCCTCTTGGATATAGGAATTTCTGAGGTGCAGGCAGGACACTAATTACGATTGAATATTGCAGGAATTAATGCTCCCGGTTGCACGTGGTTTCTGAGGGGGAGTCCAAAGGGGCTAAGGCTAGCTTAGGGAAGTGAAGATCAGGATATATGCTGCAACACCAAGTAAGTTAGTCCTTTATACGTGCATGCAGGTGAGGTTTCTTGCATTACCAATCATTTGTGAAAATCTGTCCTATAAGCCACTTGTGAGGCTGAGGTACCCACCTCAGAGCTCGGTGTCAACAGAGTTTGCCAGGGTAGGCGACTCACTTGGAGGCAGTCCACACAAATTTTCACACCTCTATATTCAAGAGTTTCGTCTTTTTCACACAAATCCTTCAGTCTGAGTCAAGTTTGTTGTCTATGAAGTGTCTCTTTTGTGTCTATATGTGTCTTTGAAGTGTCTATTTAGAATCGCTCTTGATCTATTCTGCTTTAAATAAATGGTTCCAACATGAGTCAGAGAGAGAGACAGAGAGAGAGAGAGAGATGAAATAAAGAGATACATGAGACACGTAACCCAGCACCGCGGATGCTGGGTTTCTAAATATGTTTGATCCAAGGAAAAGTAGGGTAGCTCCAGCTCCTCGTATCACGAGCCCTTTGTCAGACAGGAAAAGACAGCAGGCATGTGAGCCTCGGGGGGAAGGGAAGGTTGCTGAACCAAGGTCTGGCGTCCACTGTCTGACCTTCCATTTGGACACGCGTATCATCCGGCCGCTTAGCCGGTGTCCGGCCGTAATGGACCCCACTTTACGGATAAGGGGGAAGGGGGACCCACCACCGGCCAATATTGATTTTAAGTACTTATTTATGAGCTCTGGGGAACTATCCTCTCTCTTGTTGCTGGGGTGTACATGGTATGTACAGTGTACATGTGTGTGTGTGTGTACTCACCTATAGTACGATAAAGCTCTTGGAGCAGGGAGAGAGTGGACCTAGTAACGACCAGCGAAGATGCGGGGCTAGGAGCTACGAATCGACCCCATCAACCACAGATAGGTGAGTACGTATGTGTGGCTGCAGGGGCCGAATCTTAACTCAAGGTTCTACCACTCACGTTGGCTCTTGCCAGACTAACTTTCTCCAAGCCTCATGGGCTCAGTCATACCTATTCTTAAAACTATGTATGAAGTCTGCTTGCACTATTTCTTCATTGAGTTCATTTCACTTCCCAACTACCTTGAGACTGAAGAAATACTTCTTGACATCCCTGTGATTCATCTGTGTCTTTAACTTCCATCTGTATCCACGAGTACCTTTTTTCTGCCTCTCAAACGGCCTCTCCCTGTCTGCCTTATCAGTTCCTCTGAGCATTTTGTATGTCGTTATAATGTCTTCTCTGGTCCTTCTGTCCTCCAGGGTCGTTAGATTCAATTCCTGTAACCTTTCTTCATAGCTCATAACCACTAACACTGGAACCAATCTCTCTGCATGCTTCTGCAACTTGTGTGTGTGTGTACTCACCTAGTTGAGGTTGCAGGGGTCGAGTCCAAGCTCCTGGTCCCGCCTCTTCACTGGTCGCTACTAGGTCACTCTCCCTGAACCGTTAGCTTTATCATACCTCTGCTTAAAGCTATGTATGGATCCTGCCTCCACTACATCGCTTCCCAAACTATTCCACTTCCTGACAACTCTGTGGCTGAAGAAATACTTGCTAACATCCCTGTGATTCATCTGTGTCTTCAACTTCCAACTGTGCCCCCTTGTTGCTGTGTCCCATCTCTGGAACATCCTGTCTTTGTCCACCTTGTCAATTCCTCTCAGTATTTTGTATGTCGTTATCATGCCCCCCCCTATCTCTCCTGTCCTCCAGTGTCGTCAGGTTGATTTCCCTTAACCTCTCCTCGTAGGACATACCTCTTTGCTCTGGAACTAGTCTTGTTGCAAACCTTTGCACTTTCTCTAGTTTCTTTACGTGCTTGGCTAGGTGTGGGTTCCAAACTGGTGCCGAATACTCCAATATGGGCCTAACGTACACGGTGTACAGGGTCCTGAACGATTCCTTATTAAGATGTCGGAATGTAATTCTGAGGTTTGCTAGGCGCCCATATGCTGCAGCAGTTATTTGGTTGATGTGCGCTTCAGGAGATGTGCATGGTGTTATACTCACCCCAAGATCTTTTTCCTTGAGTGAGGTTTGTAGTCTCTGGCCCCCTAGACTGTACTCCGTCTGCGGTCTTCTTTGCCCTTCCCCAATCTTCATGACTTTGCACTTGGTGAGGTTGAACTCCAGGAGCCAATTGCTGAACCAGGTCTGCAGCCTGTCCAGATCCCTTTGTAGTTCTGCCTGGTCTTCGATCGAATGAATTCTTCTCATCAACTTCACGTCATCTGCAAACAAGGACACTTCAGAGTCTATTCTTTCCGTCATGTCGTTCACAAATAATAGAAACAGCACTGGTCCTAGGACTGACCCCTGTGGAACCCCGCTGGTCACAGGCGCCCACTCTGACACCTCGCCACGTATCACGACTCGCTGCTGTCTTCCTGACAAGTATTCCCTGATCCATTGTAGTGCCTTCCCTGTTATCCCTGCTTGGTCCTCCAGTTTTTGCACTAATCTCTTGTGTGGAACTGTGTCAAACGCCTTCTTGCAGTCCAAGAAAATGCAATCCTGTGTGTGTGTGTGTGTGTGTGCGTGTGTGTGTGTGTGTGTGTGTGTGTGTGTGTGTGTGTGTGTGTGTGTGTGTGTGTGTGTGTGTGTGTGTGTGTGTGTGTGTGTGTGTGTGTACGTACTCACCTATTTGTGGTTGCAGGGATCGATTCACTGCTCCTGGCCCCGCCTCTTCGCTGGTCGCTATTAGGTCCACTCTCTCCCTGCTCAATGAGCTTTGTCCTATCTCTTCTTAAAGCTGTGTATGCATCCTGCTTCCACTACATCACTCTCCAGATAATTCCACTTCCTGACACCTCTATAGCTGAAGAAATACTTCCTAACATCCCTGTGACTCATCTGAGTTTTCAACTTCCAGTTGTGTCCTCTTGTTGCTGCGTCCCTTCTCTAAAAGATCCCGTCCCTGTTCACCCTGCCAATTCCTCGTAGTATTTTATATGTCATTATCAAGTCTCCTGTCCTCCAGTGTCGTCAGGTTGATTTCCCTTAACCTCTTCTTGTAAGACGTACCCCTTAGCTCCGGGACTAGTCTTGTTGCAAACATTTGCATTTTCTCCAATTTGTTGACATGCTTGAACAGGCGTGAGTTCCATACTAGTGCTGCGTACTCTAATATGGGTCTGGCATATGCGGTGGTTAAGGTCTTAAATTATTCCTTACTCAGGTGTCGAAATGCTATTCTTAGGTTTGCAAGGTGCCCATATGCTGCAGCAATCATTTGGATGATGTGTGCCTTAGGAGATGTGCTCGGTATTATACTCACCCCAAGATCCCTTTTCTTGATAGAGGTTTGCAGTCTTTGACCCTATAGCCTGTACTGTGTCTACGGTCTTCTTTCACCATCCCCAATCTTCATGACTGCATTTCATGGGGTTAAACTCCAAGAGCCAGTTGTTGGACCAGGCTTGCAGCCTCTTCAGTTCCCTTTGTAGTTCCATCTGATTCTCATCCACACTTATCGTGTATAATCTCATTCCTTTCTAGGTGCTTCACCAGTTTTTTCTGATAATCTTCTCCATGACTTTGCTTACTATACATCTCATTGACAACGGTTTGTAGTTTAATGCCGCCTGTCTCCTTTCTTAAAGATTGAGACTACATTTGCCATCTTCCACACCTCAGTTAGTTGCCCTGTTTCGATAGATGTTTTGAAGATTGTTAGTGGCTTACAGAGTGCCTCTGCTCCCCCTGTCAGGACCCATGGAGAGATGTAGTCCGGTCCTACCGCCTTTGAGGTATCTAGCTCACTTAGCAGTCTCTTCACCTCCTCCTCTGTTTTATGTAGTGTGTCCAGCACTTTCTGATATACCATTTCGTCCCGGTTTGCTGGAGTCCTTTTTGTTTCCACTGAAAATACTTCTTTGAATCTCATGTTGAACTCTTCACATACTTTGTCGTTTCTTTTGAGCTTCCCTAATTCTTTCCTTCGTCTAATTACCTGATCCTTGACTGTTGTTTTCCTCCTTATGTGGCTGTACAACATCTTTGGGTTTAGATTTAGCTTTTGATGCTATATCATTCTCGTATTACCGCTGGGTCTCCCTACTTATCCATGCATATTCATTTCTGGCTATTCGGCTAGTCTCCTTATTTTCCTGGGTCCTTTGTCTTCTATACTTTTTCCATTCTCTAACACAGTTTTGGCCTCTCTTCACCTTTAGGTGAACCAAAGGCTCGTTTTTGTCTTCCTGTTGTTTCTGTTGCTCTTGGGTATGAACCTCTCCTCTGCCTCCTTGCATTTTGGGGTCACATATTCCATCATTTCATTCACTGTTTTCCCCACCAGTTCTCTTTCCCACTGTACCTCATACAGAAAATTCCTCATGTCTGTGTAGTCTCCTGTTTTGTAGCTGGCTTCTCCCATCCTACATGTGATGCTTCACTCTCTACTTTCAACTCTACAATGTATTCAAAGCTCAGGACCACGTGATCACTAGCTCCAAGGGGCCTTTCATATATTATGTCATCAATGTCAGAACTACTCAAGGTGAATATAAGGTCCAGTCTTGCTGGTTCATCCTTTCCTCTCTTTCTGGTAATGTCCCTGATATGTCGATGCATGAGGTACCACCTTCAGTGGCTTAGCTCTCCGCGTTTCTGACCCACCATGTGGCTCCAGGTTGTCCCAGTCAATCTCCTTGTGACCGAAATCACCCACAATAACTTTGCCCTTCCCATATGGGTCTTTCTGGCCACCTCAGCTAGTGTGTCCAATATTGCTCTGATGCTCTCATCATATTCTTGTCTTGGCCTCATGCTATTCTGTAGTGAGTTGTACATCACTGCAATCACCATCCTGGGACCCCAGTCTGAAGTGTTCCTACTATGTAGTCCCTTGCTTCAATTCTGTCCATTCCTTCCATTTCTTCAAATCTCCACTGATTTTTCATGAGCAGTACAACTCCTTGCCCTCTGCTTCTCCTATCTCTCCTCAGGATCTGATATCTGGATGGAAAGATCACATCTGTTTTCATTCCCATGAGCTTAGTTTCCTTGAATGTCTGGGAATAGCTTCATGAGTCTTTCTTGCCCCTTCTCACATTTATGTTATTCCATCTGTGTTGGTGTTCCAGACCCTTGGCTTCTTTCCTAATACTGTGGTCTGGGGGGTTTGTGGGATTGGAGTGAGTGGGAGACCTGGCAGGATACTATGATGGAGTTTAGGGTAGGGGCTATGGGTACAGAGTGTGGGTTGTTTTGGGTTAATTTGCTTGGTTGTGGTGGGTTTGTTGGGGTTAAGGGTCTACTGTGGGAGGTTGCATTTGCTCTTTCTCCTGAGTCTGGGTTCCCTTGCCTGTCTACATCCTTGACTATTTCCTGCCCCTTGCATCTTTGTATCATCTCTCAGTTTCTGTCTTCTCGTGTTCTGTAGCTGTCGAGGGACACCCGCTGATAATTTGATTAGCCCCTTAGTCATGCCTTCTGCAAGATCCTGTTATGCACCATTTCTTACTTGAAAATCAATCATACACACATACACACACACACACACACACACACACACACACACACACACACACACACACACACACACACACACACACACACACACACACACACACACACACACATATATATATATATATATATATATATATATATATATATAGATATATTTATATATATATATATATATATATATATATATATATATATATATATGCAAAAGAACCACTCTGAAAGAATAGAGAAATTCCAAGCGCTTTCGTGACTACTCACATTATCAAGGAACTATGAAAGTAAAGCATCCAAGGAAGCTATATAAGGGGTCTGGCCAGCACCTCACTATCAGATCCCACAACGGTTAAACACCTGACGCGCGCCGACCCAACTTGGATAGGTCCTTTGCACAACTCACCAACAAACTATTCTACCCAAGAAAATTTAAAAATTATTATTTGTCCAGTGTATTATTAAATTCTTCCCAAATTCTATTTAATAATACACTGGACAAATAATAATTTTTAAATTTTCTTGGGTAGAATAGTTTGTTGGTGAGTTGTGCAAAGGACCTATCCAAGTTGGGTCGGCGCGCGTCAGGTGTTTAACCGTTGTGGGATCTGATAGTGAGGTGCTGGCCAGACCCCTTATATAGCTTCCTTGGATGCTTTACTTTCATAGTTCCTTGATAATGTGAGTAGTCACGAAAGCGCTTGGAATTTCTCTATTCTTTCAGAGTGGTTGTTTTGCATATTCTGAAATCACCTGTTTACTGTGATCTTATTGCATATATATATATATATATATATATATATATATATATATATATATATATATATATATATATATATATATATATATATATATATATATATATATATATATATATATATATATATATATATATATATATATATATATATATGCAAAACAACCACTGTGAAAGAGTAGTGAAATTCCAAGCGCTTTCGTGACTACTCACATTGTCAATGTGAGTAGTCACGAAAGCGCTTAAATTTCACTACTCTTTCACAGTGGTTGTTTTGCATAAATTTAAAATCACCTTATTCCATATATATATATATATATATATATATATATATATATATATATATATATATATATATATATATATATATATATATATATATATATATATAATGTAGGTAGTAGGTTGGTAGACAACAACCACCCAGGGAGGTACTACCGTTCTGCCAAGTGAGTGTAAAACGAAAGCCTGTAATTGTTTTACATGATGGTAGGATTGCTGGTGTCTTTTGTCTGTCTCATAAATATACAAGATTACAGGTACGTCTTGCTACATCTACTTACACTTAGGTCACACTACACGTTTATTTGTACACACTCATCTGAGTTTTCTTTGATTTTATCTTAATAATTCTTATTTCTTATTACTTTTCCTTTTATATCCATGGGGAAGTGGAATAAGAATCTTTCCTTTGTAAGCCATGCGTGTTGTAAAAGTCAACTAAAATGCCGGGAACAATGGGCTAGTAACCCCTTTTCCTGTAATAATTACTAAAAAGAATAAGAAGAAAATTGTCAAAGTGGGAAGTCTGAATGTGCGTGGATGTTGTGCGAATGATAAGAAAGAGATGATTGTGGATGTTATAAATGAGAAGAAGCTGGATGTCCTGGCTTTAAGTGAAACAAAGCTGAAGGGGGTGGGAGAGTTTCAGTGGAGAGGAATAAATGGGATTAGGTCAGGGATTTCTAATAGAGTTAGAGCTAAAGAAGGAGTAGCAATAATGTTGAAGGATAAGCTATGGCAGGAAAAGAGGGACTATAAATGTATTAATTCAAATATTATGTGGAGTAAAATAAAGGGTGGATGTGAGAAGTGGGTTATAGTAAGCGTATATGCACCTGGGGAAGCGAGAAGTATAGAGGAGAGAGAGAGAGAGATTTTGGGAAATGTTGAGTGATTGCGTGGGGAGTTTTGAACCAAGTGTGAGAGTACTTGTGGTTGGGGATTTTAATGCTAAAGTGGGTAAAAATGTTGTGGAGGGAGTAGTAGGTAAATTTGGGGTGCCAGGGGTGAATGAAAATGGGGAGCCTTTAATTGAGCTATGTGTAGAAAGAGGTTTGGTAATAAGTAATACATATTTTATGAAAAAGAGGAAAAATAAATATACAAGGTATGATGTAGCATGTAATGAAAGTAGTTTGTTAGATTATGTATTGGTGGATAAAAGGTTGATGGGTAGGCTCCAGGATGTACACGTTTATAGAGGGGCAACTGATATATCGGATCATTATCTAGTTGTAGCTACAGTTAGAGTAAGAGGTAGATGGGATAAGAGGCAAATGGCAACAACAAGTAAGAGGGAGGTGAAAGTGCATGAGCTAAGGGAGGAGGAAGTTTGGGTGAGATATAAGCAACTATTGGCAGAAAGGTGGGCTAGTGCAAAGATGAGTAGTGGGGGGGTTGAAGAGGGTTGGAATAGTTTTAAAAATGCAGTATTAGAATGTGGGGCAGAAGTTTGTGGTTATAGGAGGGTGGGGGCAGGAGGAAAGAGGAGTGATTGGTGGAATGATGAAGTAAAGGGTGTGATAAAAGAGAAAAAGGTAGTTTATGAGAGGTATTTACAAAGCAGAAGTGTTATAAGAAGAGCAGAGTATATGGAGAGCAAAAGAAAGATGAAGAGAGTGGTGAGAGAGTGCAAAAGAAAAGCGGATGATAGAGTGGGAGAGGTAGTGTCAAGAAATTTTAATGAGGATAAGAAAAAATTTTGGAGTTAAATAAGTTAAGAAAGCCTAGGGAACAAATGGATTTGTCAGTTAAAAACAGAGTAAGGGAGTTAGTTGATGGGGAGATGGAGGTTTTGGGTAGATGGCGAGAATATTTTGAGGAACTTTTAAATGTCGACGAAGAAAGGGAGGCGGTAATTTCATGCACTGGCCAGGGAGGTATACCATCTTTTAGGAGTGAAGAAGAGCAGGATGTGAGTGTGGGGGAGGTGCGTGAGGCATTACGTAGAATGAAAGGGGGTAAAGCAGCTGGAACTGATGGGATCATGACAGAAATGTTAAAAGCAGGGGGGGATATAGTGTTGGAGTGGTTGGTACTTTTGTTTAATAAATGTACGAAAGAGGGGAAGGTACCTAGGGATTGGCGGAGAGCGTGTATAGTCCCTTTATATAAAGAGAAGGGGGGACAAAAGAGACTAAAAATTATAGAGGAATAAGTTTGGAAATAAATGGTATAAAATACCGACACAATGGAAATATAAACACATATGCAGTATAATGTGATCCTTTATTGACTACGTTTCGCCCACACAGTGGGCTTTTTCAAGTCACAAACAGAACTACCTGGGGTGGAAGGAACGCGAGTATTTATAGTCCGGTTCAGAAAGGAATAAGTTTACTGAGTATACCAGGAAAAGTGTACGGTAGGGTTATTATTGAAAGAATTAGAGGTAAGACAGAATGTAGAATTGCGGATGAGCAAGGAGGTTTTAGAGTGGGTAGGGGATGTGTAGATCAAGTGTTTACATTGAAGCATATATGTGAGCAGTATTTAGATAAAGGTAGGGAAGTTTTTATTGCATTTATGGATTTAGAAAAGGCATATGATACAGTGGATAGGGAAGCACTGTGGCAGATGTTGCAAGTATATGGAATAGGTGGTAAGTTACTAAATGTTGTAAAGAGTTTTAATGAGTTGAAGACTGAGACACTTATGCAGCATATGGGAATCTTTATTCAGGAAACGTTTCGCCACACAGTGGCTTCATCAGTCCAATACAAAGAGGAAGGCGTAAGGAGAGGAGGAGTATGAGGTAATCAGTCCCTCAGCCTGGAGTCGATGTGTTCAGTCCATCAATCTTGTAGAATGTACAGCATAGGGCCGTAGACGTGGCTTATATACTGTAGTGAGGTGAGGTGAAGCAGGCGGAGGCGGGGTCATAGTGGTACCATCCACTAGTCGAAGTAGGTCTTTGTCCAAAGGTTGAACAAGCGTTGAAGAATTCTTTGTAAGAAGATCCCATGATGCTGCAGTGTCTGACAGTTGTGATGAATGGTTTGAAAAACCGACAAGTTGAAGATTGAGACACTTATGCAGCATATGGGAATCTTTATTCAGGAAACGTTTCGCCACACAGTGGCTTCATCAGTCCAATACAAAGAGGAAGGCGTAAGGAGAGGAGGAGTATGATGGTACCACTATGACCTCGCCTCCGCCTGCTTCACCTCACCTCACTACAGTATATAAGCCACGTCTACGGCCCTATGCTGTACATTCTACAAGATTGATGGACTGAACACATCGACTCCAGGCTGAGGGACTGATTACCTCATACTCCTCTCCTTACGCCTTCCTCTTTGTAATGGACTGATGAAGCCACTGTGTGGCGAAACGTTTCCTGAATAAAGATTCCCATATGCTGCATAAGTGTCTCAATCTTCAACTTGTCGGTTTTTCAAACCATTCATCACCACAGTTTTAATGAGGTTAGTGAGGTTCAGGTTAGGGCGTGTAGAAGAGAGGGAGACTACTTCCCAGTAAAAGTAGGTCTTAGACAGGGATGTGTAATGTCACCATGGTTGTTTAATATATTTACAGATGGGGTTGTAAAAGAAGTAAATGCTAGGGTGTTCGGGAGAGGGGTGGGATTAAATTATGGGGAATTAAATACAAAATGGGAAGTGACACAGTTACTTTTTGCTGATGATACTGTGCTTATGGGAGATTCTAAAGAAAAATTGCAAAGGTTAGTGGATGAGTTTGAGAATGTGTGTAAAGGTAGAAAGTTGAAAGTGAACATAGAAAAGAGTAAGGTGATGAGGGTATCAAATGATTTAGATAAAGAAAAATTGGATATCAAATTGGGGAGGAGGATTATGGAACATAAGAACATAAGAATGTAGGAACACTGCAGAAGGCCTACTGGCCCATGCTAGGCAGGTCCTTATCAGACACATGTGAACATTAAAATGGTATAAAATACCGACAGATTGTTAGGTAAGACACATATGCAACAGTTAGGTATCTTTATTTCGAAACGTTTCGCCTACACAGTAGGCTTCTTCAGTCGAGTACAGAAAAGTTGATAGAAGCAGAAGATACTTGAAGACGATGTAATCAGTCCATCACCCTTAAAGTTTTGAGGTGGTCAGTCCCTCAGTCTGGAGAAGAGCATTGTTCCGTTGTCTGAAACAATATGAAGTTGAAGTGACAGAATGGGGCTTTATATAGTGCCAGGAGGTGAGACGTAGGTTGCTTTGGGAGGGCAGGTCCCTCTCAAACCCAGCCGTTCTCACTAGTAGAGGTTGTCGAAGTTGATGGTCTGTACCAAGATACCCTTGTGTTGCAGTGTCTGACAGAATGAACATTAAAATGGTATAAAATACCGACAGATTGTTAGGTAAGACACATATGCAACAGTTAGGTATCTTTATTTCGAAACGTTTCGCCTACACAGTAGGCTTCTTCAGTCGAGTACAGAAAAGTTGATAGAAGCAGAAGATACTTGAAGACGATGTAATCAGTCCATCACCCTTAAAGTTTTGAGGTGGTCAGTCCCTCAGTCTGGAGAAGAGCATTGTTCCGTTGTCTGAAACAATATGAAGTTGAAGTGACAGAATGGGGCTTTATATAGTGCCAGGAGGTGAGACGTAGGTTGCTTTGGGAGGGCAGGTCCCTCTCAAACCCAGCCGTTCTCACTAGTAGAGGTTGTCGAAGTTGATGGTCTGTACCAAGATACCCTTGTGTTGCAGTGTCTGACAGAATGAACATTAAAATGGTATAAAATACCGACAGATTGTTAGGTAAGACACATATGCAACAGTTAGGTATCTTTATTTCGAAACGTTTCGCCTACACAGTAGGCTTCTTCAGTCGAGTACAGAAAAGTTGATAGAAGCAGAAGATACTTGAAGACGATGTAATCAGTCCATCACCCTTAAAGTTTTGAGGTGGTCAGTCCCTCAGTCTGGAGAAGAGCATTGTTCCGTTGTCTGAAACAATATGAAGTTGAAGTGACAGAATGGGGCTTTATATAGTGCCAGGAGGTGAGACGTAGGTTGCTTTGGGAGGGCAGGTCCCTCTCAAACCCAGCCGTTCTCACTAGTAGAGGTTGTCGAAGTTGATGGTCTGTACCAAGATACCCTTGTGTTGCAGTGTCTGACAGAATGAACATTAAAATGGTATAAAATACCGACAGATTGTTAGGTAAGACACATATGCAACAGTTAGGTATCTTTATTTCGAAACGTTTCGCCTACACAGTAGGCTTCTTCAGTCGAGTACAGAAAAGTTGATAGAAGCAGAAGATACTTGAAGACGATGTAATCAGTCCATCACCCTTAAAGTTTTGAGGTGGTCAGTCCCTCAGTCTGGAGAAGAGCATTGTTCCGTTGTCTGAAACAATATGAAGTTGAAGTGACAGAATGGGGCTTTATATAGTGCCAGGAGGTGAGACGTAGGTTGCTTTGGGAGGGCAGGTCCCTCTCAAACCCAGCCGTTCTCACTAGTAGAGGTTGTCGAAGTTGATGGTCTGTACCAAGATACCCTTGTGTTGCAGTGTCTGACAGAATGAACAACGGAACAATGCTCTTCTCCAGACTGAGGGACTGACCACCTCAAAACTTTAAGGGTGATGGACTGATTACATCGTCTTCAAGTATCTTCTGCTTCTATCAACTTTTCTGTACTCGACTAAAGAAGCCTACTGTGTAGGCGAAACGTTTCGAAATAAAGATACCTAACTGTTGCATATGTGTCTTACCTAACAATCTGTCGGTATTTTATACCATTTTAATGTTCATTCTGTCAGACACTGCAACACAAGGGTATCTTGGTACAGACCATCAACTTCGACAACCTCTACTAGTGAGAACGGTTGGGTTTGAGAGGGACCTGCCCTCCCAAAGCAACCTACGTCTCACCTCCTGGCACTATATAAGGCCCCATTCTGTCACTTCAACTTCATATTGTTTCAGACAACGGAACAATGCTCTTCTCCAGACTGAGGGACTGACCACCTCAAAACTTTAAGGGTGATGGACTGATTACATCGTCTTCAAGTATCTTCTGCTTCTATCAACTTTTCTGTACTCGACTGAAGAAGCCTACTGTGTAGGCGAAACGTTTCGAAATAAAGATACCTAACTGTTGCATATGTGTCTTACCTAACAATCTGTCGGTATTTTATACCATTTTAATGTTCATTCTGTCAGACACTGCAACACAAGGGTATCTTGGTACAGACCATCAACTTCGACAACCTCTACTAGTGAGAACGGCTGGGTTTGAGAGGGACCTGCCCTCCCAAAGCAACCTACGTCTCACCTCCTGGCACTATATAAAGCCCCATTCTGTCACTTCAACTTCATATTGTTTCAGACAACGGAACAATGCTCTTCTCCAGACTGAGGGACTGACCACCTCAAAACTTTAAGGGTGATGGACTGATTACATCGTCTTCAAGTATCTTCTGCTTCTATCAACTTTTCTGTACTCGACTGAAGAAGCCTACTGTGTAGGCGAAACGTTTCGAAATAAAGATACCTAACTGTTGCATATGTGTCTTACCTAACAATCAGACACATGTGCAACTCTTGGGTATCTTTATTGAGGAAACGTTTCGCCACACAGTGGCTTCATCAGTCCATAGGTAGGAGAAACTTGAAGAACAGGACGAGAATGAGGTAATCAGTCCCTCAACCTTGAGTCGATGTGTTCAGTCCATCAATCTTGAATAGAATATTCAAGATTGAGGGACTGATTACCTCATTCTCGTCCTGTTCTTCAAGTTTCTCCTACGTATGGACTGATGAAGCCACTGTGTGGCGAAACGTTTCCTCAATAAAGATACCCAAGAGTTGCACATGTGTCTAATTTATCAACATGTCGGTTCTCTGAACCATTCATCTACAAAGGTCCTTATCAAAACGACCTCTACCTAAAGCTACCCAAGAAATAACTCCCGTACCCAATGACACCATTCAAACCCAGCCCCTCCCACTCATATATTTGTCCAGTCTCTTCTTAAAGCTACCCAAGGTCCTAGCCTCTATCACCCCACTGGGAAGATTGTTCCACGCATCCACAACTCTGTAAAGTAAAAGGACACAAGTGCAACTAATGTGACATTTATTGTGGCAACGTTTCGCTCTCCAGGAGCTTTATCAAGCCATTACAAACAATACATGGACACAAAGGGTATATAAAGGCTCAGAGTGAGGTGAATACTAGTGAGGTACCATTTCGATGTTCACTAGTGGTAGTAGTAGTAGTAGTAGTAGTGACAAAAGTAATACAATATGGTAGAGCAATTAATTCGTACATGAGTAAAAGGATATAAAAGCTATTTTATATCCTTTTACTCATGTACGAATTAATTGCTCTGCCATATTGTATTACTTTTGTCACTACTACTACTACTACTACTACTACTACTACTACTACTACTACTACTACTACTACTACTACTACTACCACTAGTGAACATCGAAATGGTACCTCACTAGTATTCACCTCACTCTGAGCCTTTATATACCCTTTGTGTCCATGTATTGTTTGTAATGGCTTGATAAAGCTCCTGGAGAGCGAAACGTTGCCACAATAAATGTCACATTAGTTGCACTTGTGTCCTTTTACTTTACATATTGTCGGTAATTCTACCAACTTTATTACAATCCACAACTCTGTTAGAAAACCAGTACTTACCTATGTCCTTTCTAAATGTAAATTTATCCAACTTAAATCCATTATTTCTGGTTCTTACCTGGTTCGACACCCTCAGTACTTTATTAATATCTCCCTTGTTTATGCCCGTCATCCACTTATACACTTCAATGGTATCTCCCCTCATTCTACGCCTCTCCAGAGAGTGGAGATTTAAGGCTTTAAGTCTATCTTCATACGGGAGGTTTCTTACACAGTAAATCATTTTAGTCATTCTTCTCTGTATGTTCTCTAATGAGTCTATATCCATCCTGTAGTAAGGGGACCAAAACTGAGCAGCATAATCTAAATGAGGCCTAACTAGTGATGTATAGAGCTGTAAAATAACTTTTTGACTTCTGTTACTTATACTTCTTGAGATAAATCCAAGTAATCTGTTGGCCTTGTTGCGCACACTAAGGCACTGCTGTCTTGGCTTTAGATTTCTGCTCACCATGACTCCCAAGTCCTTTTCACATTCTGTATGATCAAGCTCTACTTCACCTAGATTATAGCTTCGAGGGTTATTTTCATTACCAAGGGCAAGTACCTTGGAAATATAAACACATATGCAGTATAATGTGATCTTTTATTGACTACGTTTCGCCCACACAGTGGGCTTTTTCAAGTCACAAACAGAACTACCTGGGGTGAACGAACGAACGAAAGTTCAGGTAAGATCCCAAATGGGATGAGCGGGGAAGACGGGACAGACGAAGAATAGTGCTGGAGAGGAGTGTTCTTAGTCGAAGAAATAGAGCCAGGGCTTAACCCAGCAGCGAGGCGATCGTGGGACAGATATTGAGAAGAGAAATTCAGGCTCTTCTGTTAGGACTCCAGTGGGGTGAGCGAGGAGGAAGGGACATGCGACGTTTAGGGCTAGAGAGGAGTGTAGAAATGGGCCATGTCTTAACCCAAAAGCTAAGGCGAACGTGGGTCAGAGAATGGTACCTGTCATTGAAGGTACCTGTCAGTGAATCCAAGGTTATTTGTAAATAGGGTTTGGAGCAGGATCATGCAAGGAGTAGAAAAGGTTGTGTTGGTTTGTGGGTCTGCGAATGTCTTCATCAAGGAGAGAGGTCCAGTAGTCATGTCGTGTCTCAAGTTTGTCTATCTGTCTGTCACTGAGCGTCTTCCAGTACAGATTCAGCACAGGGATGTCTAATTGCGCATGGAGAGACTCGCTTGTGGCGAAGTCTTCCCACCTGACATCAAGCACCCAGCGCAGCGCCTTGTTCTGGACACGCTGCAGTTTAAGTAAGTTTGTTTTTGCTGCAAGAGAAAGGGCTAGAGGAGAGTAAGTTATTAGAGGACGTATTAGGGATTTGTAGAGGTGTAGTTTGGTGCGTTGAGAGGCATGTTTCAGCTTGTAGAGGCCCGCAAGGGCATTACTAGCTATTGCATGCCTTGAGTGAATGTGTCCGTGTAAACGAAGAAGGTAGTCAAGATTAACGCCAAGGACAGTGACAGATTGTGTGATGGGGATGTAAGTGCGGGTGTCAGCTGTTCTGAGCTCGACAGGTAATGGAGGATCACGTTTCCTGTAGTTAAAATATGTAATGCTGAATTTAGCTGCATTGGTTTTGATCCTCCATTTTTGTTCCCAGATGGCTATCCTGTCGACCTCATTTTGTGTTTTGTGTGTGAGTGTATCTATATTGGCATGAGTGATAAGTTGCGTAATGTCGTCTGCATAGGCTAGTGTGATGGAGTTGTGGTATACAGGTGTTGGAATGTCATTAGTGTATAAAATGTAGAGGGTAGGGGAGAGGACAGATCCCTGGGGTACTCCGGCTTTTAGTGTGAAGTAGTCAGAGTAACAGCCTTGGAATTTGATTCTCATGGTACGGCCGTCTAGGAAGTTGCAGAGGAGTTTACGAGTAGTGAGAGGCAGGTTGAAGTTAGTGCAGAGTTTGTACTTGAGCCCTTCGTGCCAGACAGTGTCAAAGGCTTTTTCAACGTCTTTTGCAACCAGGGCTGTCCTGTTTCTTTGTTTTGTGTTGATGTGGATGTAGTTGAGAATGATGTTAATGGCATCCTGTGTGGATCTGTGTGTTCTGAAGCCAAACTGGCCATCAGAAAGTAGAGAATTGTGTTCCAGGTATCTGCGAAGGTGATGATTGATGAGTTTTTCAAAGAGTTTTCCTAAAGTTTCGAGGAGGCTGATAGGGCGATAGTTTCTAGGGTCAGAGTGGTCTTTATTGGGTTTAGGAAGGAGGATAGCAGTAGCAGCTTTGAAGAGGGAAGGGAAGTATCCAGAGGCAAGGGAGGCATTGAGGAGGTTTGTGTAGGCAGTAATGATAGAGTCAGGAAGGTGTTTCAGGATAATATGGTTTAGGCCAGAAGCACCAGGAGCCTTGGGAGGAAGGTGTCTGAGGAGAGTTTTAATGTCTGTGTTGGTGAAAGGAGTGTCGAGTTCTTGGGAGGAGGTAAGAGAGTCTAGATGTATGTGGCTGTCTGGTGTTGTTTCTTGTGTGTGTGCAGTGTTCCAGTGTTCTATGTTCTGAATGTGTTGAATAACGTTAGGGTGAGGTGGGTGAGCGTGGAAGATGTTCTCCCAGATGTGTTTGAAGATATTGGTAGCAGCCTGCGGGTCTGAGATGTGTGTGTTGTTGTGGGTGATGTGTTTGAATTTGTTGGTGGGAGTTGTGCCTCTGATTTTTTTGATAAAGTTCCAGAAGGCTTTAGTGTTTTTAATACGCTGTTTGTCTGCTTGTTGTATGAGTTGTGACCAGTGATTGTTGTGGTCTTGGTCTAGGCTGCGTAAAATATCGTTTCTAAGGTAAGTGAGATCTAATCGGACTTGATTAAATCTATGTGTGTTGTAGAGGAAGCGGTTGTGGTAGCAGATAATTAGTCTTCTTGTTCTGAGTGACGGTTTGAAGGAATAACGAGTGGTGTGAGTTTTCTTTGGTATTGCGATGTTGGCTGCTTGTGTAATGGTGTCCTGGAAGAGATCAAGTTGAGTATCGATGTCAGAGATATGTTTGTTGTTATAGTCATAGGTGAGGTTAATATTGTCTATGTGTTGTTTGAAAGCATCCCAGTCAGCGTTCTTGTAGAAGGAAGGTGTGGTTGGAATGAGGATAGGGTTGGAGGAGATGTGTAAGATGACTGGGATGTGATCAGAGCCTGTAATAGGGCCAGGTGAAATGTAGTGTTGAAATAGAGAGCTGGCTCGGTTTGCCAGAATGATGTCTGGTTTGCCTTGGCCCGTGTGGTTGTAGAAGGTATTGAAGTCTGGGCCAAGATGAATTAGGTGTTTATGGTTTGTGAAGTTGAGTAACTGGAGACCAAGTTGGTTGTTACTGGCGTGATGAAAGGCGGTGTGTTTGGCATTCATGTCAGCTAGTAGGTATGTTGGTGTGTTGGTGTAGTTGAAAACTAAGGAAAGGTCGTGTATGTTGAGAATAGTGTTTGGGCGAGCATAGGTGGTGAAAAAGATAAAGGGACCGAGGTGGGTGTGTATTCTGACTGCAAGACAGTGTTGGTGAAAAAAAGGGATTGGGAGAAATTCGTGTTTTATGTTGGAATTAACAAGGATGGCAACCACCTGGGGTGTATGTATGTATGTATAATGTTCGCCAAGACCATAGTCCTGGCACGGGTCTCAATCTTGCGATGACCCGTCTCTGGCTCCCGAGGGAGAAAGGTTTCTACAATGATGCGACATATGCTGTTCAAGCACTCTTCTGGTCAGTTCAACTCGTGCATCTCATAAGCGACAACACCGTATGTACTCCTAACTATGGACACTAGCGAGGAGGAGGATATGTCGTTATCACAGGTAACAGCTTGTCTGGTTCGTTGACTCCATGGTACACTAGTGTGGCCGCAGTCATCTCTGGTTTCTCTTCGGGAAGGAATATCACTCCTAGTTGCCTGCGGAGCGTCTCAGTAACTTCGCACTCCAGAAGATAGTGTGTTAGGGGCCGCTGGACAACGTGCTGACAGTACTGGCACATCTCCTCCTCAGCCTTGTCTACCATCATCTTGGCTGTGGGAAAGCCCAAACGAAGCCGATGGATGGCGGTACACTGCGCTCTGGACTAGCTTCTATCATATGGAGGGGGTTCTCCCTGAGTCGCTGCTCGGTACCACTGTTGAGATGGGGTATCACCAAAGACCTCCCCCATAAGTTTCATGGCTCTGGCAGCCACCAGTTTGGTCTGTCGTAGGCTGATTGGGACAGTAATCCTAACATGTGGATAGTCTGTTGCTGCCTTGGCTGCATCATCTGCCGCCTCATTTCCCCGGATGCCAGCATGGCTGGGGATCCAGTTCAATGTCGATCTGTTACCCTGAACTTGTAAGGCTGTCATTATGCTCAGGATCGATGTGATGAGGTGAACATTGTCCTGTGGTTGAGGATGGGAGAGGGCATTGATTGCAGACGTGGAATCAACATGTATGACAGGTCGGAGTCGATGTCGTAGGGCATGTGACAATGCCTGCTGAATCGCCACCAGCTCAGCTTGAAGGATCGTGCAGTGGTCAGGGAGTCGCCAGCCTTGTGTGTGACCATTGTGGTACAGCCCAGCTGCTGCTCTCTTCCTGTCAGGGTCGACAGAACCATCTGTGAAATACACTGCACATGTGCCTCCCTCTGCCAGTGCCATGCTTGTCTCAGCATGATTGCTGAGAGTGTCTTGACTGCAGAGACGCTTAGAGATGGGTAGCTGCATGATGCAAACATCGGCTGGATCTGGGCGCCAGGGAGGTGGTGGATGGTACCCAGCAACAGGAAGGTCACAACTCTTCTCAAGGAGTAGTTGTATAGGCAGCAGCTTCCGCCCAGCAGCACAAAACGAACGAATCCAGGAGTAGTCCGTGAAGAGTGTGGGATCTTGTGCCATGGTTGTCAATATCCATGCAGCTTGTATCGTTAGCTGGCGCTGTGGCAGAAGATCCGTCAGTATATTCCGGATGTCCTGTGGGAGCTGAGTGGAGGCTCCCCTGGAAGTGAAAAGCTCCACTAGTTTCTCTGCTTCCTGGGATGGGTTCGGGTGTGCTGGTGGCCTCGGCTTGCTCTTGCCAGTTGCTATGTTGAGCTTGCCCCATATCTCAGATAAGGTGGTGTGATGCCCGAATGTTGAGCACCACTCCAGCCATTTCTCAGTTTTTACTCTGAGAGAGATTCTGCGGGCATGCTGCACAATGGCTCTCAGAGTATTCCTGTTCTCTGCCGTAGGGTTACGCCTGTATAGCTTCCTAAAAGA
Organism: Cherax quadricarinatus; assembly: GCF_038502225.1. Taxonomy (NCBI): domain Eukaryota; kingdom Metazoa; phylum Arthropoda; class Malacostraca; order Decapoda; family Parastacidae; genus Cherax; species Cherax quadricarinatus. Next base: position 19,984,057 of record NC_091329.1, read on the forward strand.
GTTGATGCGGTGGTTCTGCTCCCGCACCTCGTCGTTGTAGAACCACCAGTCTCTTTTGTGAGTGCGTCCTGCGGACTTCTTTGGAATTGCGCACTCTGCTGCCTAGATGAGAACAGTGATTAGCTCCTGTTCAGCCGTATCACAGTCTTCAGATAGAGAGTATGTGGACCACCAGTCATGAAGATAATCCTGGAACACCTTCCATTTGGCCCTCTTTACGTCCCATCTAGGAGGCAGCACAACTGTGGGAGGCCTGTTGATGTTGAAGGTGGTGATCACTGCAAAGTGGTCACTGACAAGGTGAGGATGAGTTTCCCATGTGGCTCCTGCTGCGAGTTGTCTTGACCCGAAGGTAAGGTTGAGGCAGCCACCCAACAGGCGTGTGGGGTCTTCATTGTTTAGCAACTTTACCTCTGGAATATCGTGTAGGAGCATTGCTATGTGTCTGCCAGCAGCATTGGTTGCTGAGTGAGAGTGCAGCATTGGGTGATGTGCGTTGAAATCTCCACCAACAATAATACACTCAGTGCGTGCTAGTGCGAGGAGCTCTGCAATGTCGAGGGTGTGTCTTGGGTTCTTGTAGATGTTATAGATGGTAATGGGCGCCCCAGGTATGTGCACAAGGATGGCCTGTACCTCGACATCCTCCACACAGTCCAAAGGGTTGGCTATAACCTCGTGAGGTATTGTATTGGATACAAATACAGCTGTGCCTCTGCAGTGAAAGCCCGGGTCCGTGTGCCGAAAATACCCAGCAAAACCGGGTAGTCTTGGGCACATAGTCGGGACAGTCAGAGTTTCTTGTAGCAAGACGATGTCAACCCGATCCCGAATTACTGCCTCCAGCAAGAGGTGCTGTTTGCTCCTTAGGCCCTGAATGTTCCATTGTAGAACCTTGAGGGTGTGATTTGGTACCGAGGTTATTCCGTCGCTGTTGTTTCCTGAGCTGGAGACTGAGTCCTGCCCGCTCTGAGAACCTGCAAATTCATGGCATCCACTGTCTCCTCCTCGGTCAGCAAGCACACTCTCAGGAGCGTATTGACCATCTGCCGGAATGTGCTCTGTTGTTCCGTGGAGTTGACTGTGTTGCAAATAAGATCCGTGAACACCTTGATGAGTGCTACGAGATCCTTCCTGGTGAGAGCCTGATTTGGGGTTGGGTTCGAAACAGTGGATATTATCTGGGCTGTTGTGGTCTGTAGGGACTCCTGAGGGTTGGATTTCTTTATTGTATGCACCGTGGTCTGTTGCTGTTGGGTAGCCGGGATCTGCTGGTGAGGTGCCAGTTGAGTCTGCAAAGTACCTGTGCCGGGTAAGGAGTGCCTGCGTTGTGCTATGGCCGGTGGGGGCTCGTTTAGTGCCACCTGCTGATCGCATTGACCAGATGCACCCTGTTGACGCCTCCTGTTCCTCTTGTTTCTGTTTCTTCGTTGAGGTAGTGGTGCAGGAGGTTCTTGACCTTGACGCCTGGTTGAGACTTCGAGGGTTGGGAATTCCTGGGCATTGACTTGGGTTAGCTGCTGAGAGATCTGCGGTATGGCAGCGTTCTCTGCACCCATCGTCTGCTGAGAGTGATGATCCGTCGTAGCCTGTTGCCGAGTTCTTGGCGTCTTCCAGACTCCTTGAATTCTGGCGAGCCTCTCGGGGCATCGAGGATTCCAGGCATGATGTTTCTGCCTGCAGTTCGGGCATTGTGGAGTGGGTGGCGATGCATTTTTCAGCTTGGTGATGCATTCCTCGGTAGGGTGGTGCTGGCTGCAGACACCGCAGATTACTCTGTTCGGACAGAGTGCACCCAGGTGTCCATAACGCTGACACTTGAAACAGCGAACTGGTTCTGCTGTGAAGGTCCTGACATCGTACTTGCCCCAAGAACCGAGGTCCAGCTGGGATGGCAGTGGTCCTACATGCTGAATGAGGACCTGTCGGGTTGGTGCGTTGCCTGCCGTCTTTGCCTTGAGACGTTGAGCTGACACACTGGGGTGAGCTGCTACTGCCTCGATGGGCATCATCAGCGGGTATCGCATCACTACACCCTTGGTGATTTTCTGCCGAGAGTCCAGTTCCTCCAGGGTGAATGAGCGATCTGTCTCCATGACTCTTTTCAAGGTGGTATACATTTCCTTGTTGAGAGGAGTCAATATTGGTTCTCCCCTCCAGTTGAACTATATCTTGAACTTCAGGTTGTGTCGTGATTCCAGGTATGAAACAACGCCATAGTGGGTTCTGTGGTCCCCGTAAGACTTCACCTTGAATTTGCCAGGTCGGTTGAGCTGGTTTGCCTGCTCCTTGGACGGACGGCACTTCTTGTTGTCCACAGTGTTCCATCCCTCTTGGTTTTCGGGGGTTGGGGTGTTTATTTCCTCCCCTGTTTCCATTGTCGCTGGCTCCATGGTTGGAACTGTCAGATCTGCTACAATGTGAGCAGGATCTTCCTCTTCCTCTCGCAACTTCTTCGCTAGAATTGCGCCCCACATTTCCAAATCCGAGTCCTCCGTCGTGTTCATGGAGCATCGTGGCCTCTTCTTTTCGGCAGAAGCCATGCGCCTATCTTGTGATAAGGTAGTGAACTCCGTGAACTGAGTGTGTGAGTGTGTGTACTATGTACAGTCTACCTGGGGTGGAAGGTACGGGAGTATTTATAGTCATGTTGAGGTCATGTGGAGAATGCCGCATCTGATGATCTACCGGGTGGGGTTATAGAGTCTTGGGTAGCTTGGCAGAGAGTATTGGACAAGTTGTGAGTAGACCTTCTGCAGTGTTCTATGTTCTTATGTGGGATAGCGATGAAGAAGTTTCTTGGCGAGTGGTTCAGCTATGTTATAGAAGCCGTTGTTCTGGTTGAAATTGTTTGTTATAGAGATAAGCGATGATTCCAGGATTCTTCGGTATTGAATGTTGTCTTCTATGGCGATAAGTCTTGAGTTTCTGTAGTTAATTAAATGGTTGTGTGAATTGCGATGTTGTACACAGGCATTCCTTGTATCGTCAGAACACCAATATGCAAGCAGGACTGACGATACAAGGAATGCCTGTGTACAACATCGCAATTCACACAACCATTTAATTAACTTGAACAACGCCTGTGTACAACACCGAAATTCCACCAATCATCTCATGAAATTCAGAGACACCCAATTAGTGATCAAAGAAACTAATTTCCGCAGACGCAAGTGCCTCGAATCAGCACTGATCGCTGTTTCGAATACAATTAAACAAAACAAGGGCAGCTTCACCATCTCCGAAGTCTTAGCAAGAATCCTCCTGAAAACAGTAAACCCTGCCATCACATAGTCTCTCCTGTTATACTACACAAAGCACATTACAGAGAGTGAACACTGAAACAAGCTGCCTCTATCCAGTCTATATTTGTCCAACCTATTTTTATGTTACCCAAGTAATAGCTTTTATATCCTTTTACTCATGTACGAATTAATTGCTCTACCATATTGTATTTCTTTTGTCACTACTACTACTACTACTACTACTACTACTACTACTACTACTACCACTAGTGAACATCGAAATGGTACCTCACTAGTATTGCACCTCACTCTGAGCCTTTATATACCCTCTGTGTCCATGTATTGTTTGTAATGGCATGATAAAGCTCCCGGAGAGCGAAACGTTGCCACAATAAAATGTCACATCAGTTGCACTTGTGTCCTTTTACTTTACATATTGTCGGTAATTCTACCAACTTTATTACAAACAATATCATATTCCTTATCACTGTCAACTGCCTCAAATGTTCTATTGAAGAACGTCAGTAAGTTTGTCAGGCAGGAACGACCTCTCGTGAATCCATGCTGAGATTCATTTATCAAGTTATGCTCTTCAAGGTGACTTCTAATAATGTCAGCTATAATTGATTTTAATAACTTGCCCACTATAGATGTCAGGCTTATTGGACGGTAATTTGAAGGAACGGACTTATCCCCTGATTTGAATATAGGAACCACATTAGCCATCTTCCACAACTCTGGCACAACACTGGTAAGGATGGACGCATTGAATACACTCGTTAATGGCTGACTAAGCTCCATCTTGCATTCCTTAAGTACCCTTGAAAACAACTCATCGGGTCCCGGGGACTTATTTTGTTTCAGTTTGTCTATCTGTTTAATAACCATGTCCCTCGTGACAGTAATATTAGTTAACTTAAATTCATCAGGAACTAAATAATTGTTAATTACTGGAATCTCATTTACATCTTCCTGTGTAAAAACTGACAAAAAATAGTCATTAAATAAGGAACATATTTCCAGTTCGTTATCCGTCAGCTGTCCATTTCCAATTTTCAGAGGTCCTACTTTTTCCTTCACCTTCGTCCTATACACTTGAAAGAACCCCTTTGGATTAGTCTTTGATTCACTAGCAACTCTAATTTCATAGTCACGTTTAGCCTTTCTAACCCCCTTTTTTACTTCTCTTTTAAGCTGAACATATTGGTCAGTAAGGTTAACCTCTCCTCTTCTGATACGCCTATAAATTCCCCTTTTCTCCCCTAATAGATGCTTTAACCTACTGTTAACCCATTTGGGATCGTTATTATTAGACCTAATATCTCTCTGGGGTATGTATATACTCTGAGCACGGTGTACATTATTAAGAAAAAAATCATAAAAGCAGATCCCTTCATAATCATAAGTATGATCATCGCCAATAAAATCATTAGCTAGATAACCCCAATCAAGATTAGACAGATGTTCCCTAAGTCCATTATAGTCGGCAGAACGGAAATCAGGGATTTTTACTGTATTATCATTATTTTTACATTCCCAGTTAATGCTAAAAGTGATGGACTTGTGATCACTTGCACCAAGCTCTTCAGTGATCTCCAGATTATTCACGAGTGTTTCCTTATTTGACAAGACTAGGTCTAGCAAATTATTACCCCTGGTAGGCTCTGTTATGCTCTGCTTCAGAAAACAGTCCTGAACTGTTTCCATAAAGTCACTGGACTCTAGATTACCTGTCAAAGAATTCCAGTCAATTTGACTAAAGTTAAAGTCCCCTACTATGACTATGTTATTGTGTCCAGAAGCCCTAACAATTTCGTCCCAAAGAAGTCTCCCTCTATCGTGATCCAAGCCTGGAGGTCGGTATATTACACCTAGAATTAGTTTTTCTTGACCCTCTACAAACTCTACCCAAACAGATTCTGTTACTACTCCATCTATTTTTATACCTGTTTTTATGTAACAATTAATATTTTCTCGAACATATAATGCAACTCCTCCCCCCTTCCCATTACATCTATCCACATTGAACAACTTAAATCCCTGAATATTACACTCAGCAGTCATATCCCGACTCTTTAAATCATACCACGTTTCAGTTAATGCAATGATATCAAAGTTCCCAGCACATGCTACCAAACGTAGTTCATTAATTTTATTTCTTGCACTTCGACTGTTAGCATAAAATACCATCACATGTTTTTCTTCTGCACATTTTTCCTATTGATCTTTGTTTTTACACAATTTCTGAAATTATCATTACCCAGAGTTACTTCATGACAGTTACTATTAAGATCCTTAATATCAGAGCATAAATCAACGTATCCATGCTCATTATTTATCATTTCTAAACCCATACCTCTAACTAATCCTAGTTTAAAGTCCTAACAACCCCCTCAACTGAGTTAGCAAGAAGACCCACACCTGCCCTGGATAAGTAAACCCCATCCCTGGCATACATGTCATTTCGGCCATAGAAGTTGTCCCAGTTGTCAATGAATGGTACTGCATTATCCTTACAGTGTTTATCCAGCCAACAATTAATACCAATTGCTCTGGACAACCATTCATTACCAACACCTCTTCTTGGCAAAATGCCACATATAACAGGGCGCCCCCCTTCTTCCTAATTATGTCTATAGCTGTCGTGAACTTTCTAACTAAATCCTCACTTCTACGCTTGCCTACATCATTGCCTCCAGCACTGAGGCAAATAATAGGATTGATCCCATTACCGTTCATTATGTTGTCAAACCGGCTAACAATGTCCTCCATCCCAGTCCCAGGAAAGCAAACCCTCTGTCTCCTACTCCTGTCATTCAAGCAGAATGCCCTATCCATGTATCTAACCTGGCTATCCTCAACAACAACAATATTCTTACCTTTCTTGTCGTTCGTCGTGACGATCCCAGTAGTCGACTCGCATTCGTCGGGTAGCACCGAGAATGCGTTGGAGGTTTCCACAAGAGTTTCCACAGCAGTCTCTTTCTTCTTCATCGTTTCTGGCTTTCCATTCGTCTTCTTGATCGTCAACTTTGTCCCCTGCTGTCCAGCTACTGGCCACGATCCCTTCTTCACCTGAGGACTCGAAACAAGAGGACTACTACGAATCCTCTTGTTTTCCTCGGTCAATCGCCGTATCTCCATTTTCGCTACCCTCAATTCTTCCTTAAGCTGCTGGTAAAGTTGCTCGATGGAAAGCATCTTGGTTCAGTCCACGGGAGCACACAAGACACTTCTTCACAGAGTTAAGTACAGGTCACCACTGAGTTAAGTACAGGTCACCACTGAAGTTAAGTGGATGTTTTCAGATATTTGGGAGTTGACGTGTCAGCGGATGGATTTATGAAGGATGAGGTTAATCATAGAATTGATGAAGGAAAAAAGGTGAGTGGTGCATTGAGGTATATGTGGAGACAAAAAATGTTATCTATGGAGGCAAAGAAGGGAATGTATGAAAGTATAGTAGTACCAACACTCTTATATGGGTATGAAGCTTGGGTTGTAAATGCTGCAGCGAGGAGGCGGTTGGAGGCAGTGGAGATGTCCTGTCTAAGGGCAATGTGTGGTGTAAATATTATGCAGAAAATTCGGAGTGTGGAAATTAGGAGAAGGTGTGGAGTTAATAAAAGTATTAGTCAGAGGGCTGAAGAGGGTTTGTTGAGGTGGTTTGATCATTTAGAGAGAATGGATCAAAGTAGAACGACATGGAGAGCGTATAAATCTGTAGGGGAAGGAAGGCGGGGTGCCTGGAGGTTACCTGGAGGTTATTCCGGGGATCAACGCCCCCGCGGCCCGGTCCATGACCAGGCCTCCCGGTGGATCAGGGCCTGATCAACCAGGCTGTTACTGCTGGCCGCACGCAGTCCAACGTACGAGCCACAGCCCAGCTGATCCGGCACTGACTTTAGGTATCTGTCCAGCTCTCTCATGAAGGCAGCCAGGGGCCGTAGGGGTCGTCCTCGAAAAGGTTGGAGGGAGGGAATAAAGGAGGTGTTGCAGGCGAGTGGTTTGGACTTCCAGCAGGCGTGCGTGAGCGTGTTAGATAGGAGTGAATGGAGACAAATGGTATTTGGGACCTGACGATCTGTTGGAGTGTGAGCAGGGTAATATTTAGTGAAGGGATTCAGGGAAACCGGTTCTTTTATATAGCCGGACTTGAGTCCTGGAAATGGGAAGTACAATGCCTGCACTCTAAAGGAGGGGTTTGGGATATGGCAGTTTGGAGAGATATATTGTGTATTTTTATACGTATATACTTCTAAACTGTGGTGTTCTGAGCACCTCTGCAAAAACAGTGTTTATGTGTGAGTGAGGTGAAATTGTTGAATGATGAAAGTATTTTCTTTTTGAGATTTTTTTTTCTCTTTGGGTCACCCTGCCTCGGTGTGGAGACGGCCGACTTGTTGAAATATATATATATATATATATATATATATATATATATATATATATATATATATATATATATATATATATATATATATATATGTATATATATATATATATATATATATATATATATATGTATATATATATATATATATATATATATATATATATATATATATGTATATATATATATATATATATATATATATGTAATATATATATATATATATATATATATATATATATATATGTAATATATATATATAATATATATATATATATATATATATATATATATATATATATATATATATATATATATATATATATATATATATATATATACATATACATATATATATATATATAATATATATATATATATATAATATATATATATATATATATATATATATATATATATATATATATATATATATATATATATATATATAAAGGTGGCATATACGGTACATGTTGTTACGTGTGTATCACCGATTATAGGGCTAAAATCTCATCCAGCTCCTCAGAGCTGGGGCGCGTGCCCAAAATACAGCAGGCATTACCCCTTTGAACAGCCGCACTGAGCCGCTGGAACAGAAAACTAGCTGCCCTGGGATCCCTAGTTACGCTGATGAGTCTTTTTCCCAGCTCCTTAAGGAATTTAGATGCATTCTTTCCCAATGAGCCAAGGGTCTCTGAGCCTATTTGAACAAACATATAATGATGGGCAAGTTCTCCATATTTTCTAGACTTTTGGGACTCCCTAAAGCTGGCAGCTGCCCCTCCTTCCTCCCTGGTGTATTGGAGATAGGTATCAGCCTATATATATATATATATATATATATATATATATATATATATATATATATATATATATATATATATATATATATATATATATATATATATATATATATATATATATATATATATATATAATGATTCAAAATGCGACATCTATTAGTCTAGAAATCTACCAGAGATTATAGGTCAATTTGTTTCTCCCCCTTTAGCAACTAGGCTGTTGTTCCTGGTCTTTAGTGAGAATTCATAGTGCATGGGATTACAACTGCACAAAATCAAACCAAAGGAGAAAACTTTGAAAACTTTAATAATAAAAAGGCGTCTAGGTTTAATATTTAGAGTTAAACGTAAATTTAGAAATCAATGAGTTTGGCTGCTACACGTTGCTTGGTGTCTAGCTTCACTAAACTAGTATTCTGAACATTCAACTGTGCTACCAGTACTTTTGCTGACTACACAGAAGTACTCTTAAAGAAACTGTACCCTCAGGTAAGTTCTGTACGGAAATGTACTAAGAAATACAAGAGTAATATGTGTGAGTGCGCACGCGCGTGCTCGCTTAGACACAGTATAAAACGTAACTGACAAAACAACTTAAATAAACTATCTTACCCATAGAAATGCAATAAAACAGTTTCTTGAAGTTTACGATTATTATAATAATAACTAAGCGCTAAACTCACAAGGGTCATACAGCGCTGTTGAACGTTAGAAGTGACCAGCTCGCCAAGCAGCAGAATATATGAAACAGCCGTGAGCAGCACAGCGCTCGGCAAGGAAGGAGAATACAAAAAAAAATATCGACCTCAACTAGGAACAATCTGAAAATCCTCTATACCAATTACTATAATAATCACGGAGCAGCGCTAAACCCGTAGGGATTATACAGCGCCTGTCGGGGGGGGGGGAGGGATGGAAGGTATTCAGGTTCAGTTAAGGGAATTGGAGCACATATTCAATTCCTTTGATCAAGAGCCCCTTACCAGCGTCAAGGAACCTCCCTTGAGGGGCCATACAAAACAAAGAAAGAAAGAAAAGCTCCCAAATTACTGAAACCGATAAATCCCGATTACGACAGTAGATGGCAGTCAGATCCAGGGACTTGGGACCTGAAGCATTTAGTGTCTTACCACACAACCAGGCAGGTCTAGATTTAGACTCTTGACCTGAAGCATCTAGTGTCTTACGACTCACTACCTAAGAATTTGTTAAATGCCACTAGCTCTAAATTAGGCTCTGTGAATAGAGTTGCATAGAGTTACGAGATGTATGTTCCGGCTCACCAACGGATATATACTCTACCAGATTATTGTTATTATAAGCATGGGGGAGCGCTAAACCCGTAGAATTATACAGCGCCTGTGGTGGAGGGGATGGAAAATATTCAGGGAACTGGAACATAAATCCAGTTCCCTAGATCAAGAGCCCCTAGCCAGCGTCAAGGAACCTCCCTTGACGGGATACTCTACTAAAGAAGTCTAAATGACACGAACAGAAAACAGCGTTCCCTGCGAGAGAGAGAGAAAGGGATGTGTGTTACTTCGACTACTCTCAGCCAGAGAGAACTGTAGAAGGAACGTTACAGGTGCGTGAACACACCTTCTACAGGCTTACTCCCCCCCCTCCCTACCAAAGTCAGCTCAGCCAAAACTCTGAGCGAGCGCAGTGTAATGTCAAGGTTACATCCTTCCTATATACATAGCTAAAGATATATGACAATTAATAATATAAAGTATATTTTCGCTTTAGCTATTAACGAAAATATTAGTAATATAATATTAGATGAAGGTGCGTCTTTTTTTTGAGAGAGAGAATTCTAGTGTGTATGTGTGTGTGTGTGTGTGTGTGTGTGTGTGTGTGTGTGTGTGTGTGTGTGTGTGTGGGTGTGTGTGTGTGTGTGTGTGTGTGTGTGTGTGTGGGTGTGTGTGTGTGTGTGTGTGTGTGGGTGTGTGTGTGTGTGTGTGTGTGTGTGGGTGTGTGTGTGTGTGTGTGTGTGTGTGTGTGTGTGTGTGTGTGTGTGGGTGTGTGTGTGGGTGTGTGTGTGTGTGTGTGTGTTTGGGGTGTGTGTGTGTGTGTGTGTGTGTGTGTGTGTGTGTGTGTGTATGTGTGTGTGTGTTAGTGGGTGTGGGTGTGTGTGTGTACCTGCCATTTCAAAATATTATTCCAATTCTACAACACGTAAACTACAGTCTGTGCACAAGAAAATAACTTCCAGCATTTTGTATCCTATCGCACCGATCACACTCAAACACAACCCAACCAACGCAAGCCAGTCCCATTTACGCACCATCTAAAATCGACCCAAACCCACCTACCCACCCACCTACCCACCCACCTACCCACCCACCTCACACAACGTGTTCAAACAAGTTTCCAATTTCCACTCAGCGACTTCGCCTCATTATTTTTAACAAACCTTTCCTTTGCTACAGTAGTGGATTTACCTCGCTCAAGTTCATAGTTCAGAGGCTTACTCTCACACACTCACAAACACACAAACAAGCACAGACACAGACAAAAAAACGGAAACAGGCATAACATAATTTCACAGACACACAAGAAAACAAGGACACATACACAGTTACGAAAACACACAAGGACACATACACAAGAACAAGCAGGGACATAAACATAAGAACTCGGGCACACAATTACATATACACATAAGGACACACACAATTACATATGCACGTAAGAACACAGACACAGACGAAAACACACGCACAAGAATACTCAAGGAAATTTACATTAACACACAAGGAAAGAGACTCACAAGAACACATAAGAACAAATAGACAAGAATGCACAAGGACACACACAAAAACATACAAGGAAACACACATAAACACACACACGCACACACAAGGACACAGACACATAAGGATACAGACACAAGGACACTGACGCACAATAATAAATCCTTTCTTTTCTCAAAGTGCCACTACCCTCGTCTCCTCAGCTCGACCCAATCAGCTTTACATCACCTAGATGAACCTCCTCTTTCCCTCCATCCTCAGACAGCAAGGACCAGATGAAAAGTAAAATAAATGTCTGGTACACAAATGCTATTATCACTGCAAGCAAAACTTAGTGATATTCAGATAAGAATATGCAAAGAAAAACCGGATATAGTAGCCATAGCTGAAATGAAGCTCACTTGAATGATAACTGATGTGATATTCCCTGAGGAGTATCACATAATGAGGAGGAAGAGGGATGGAACCCCTGAGTAAAGATATGCTGAGTCTTAAGATGAATAACCTTTATATAGGAGACTTCAGACTACGAAGTAAGGACAGTGGAACTATCTGGGGGCTAATAGCAGTAGTTTACAATACTCTGGATAATACAAGACTATAAAGATAAGACGAGGAGAGCAACAAAGCTGTAGGACAGATCCTAAAGGAAGAAAGGCCAAAGACAAGCAGAGGATGAAGTTACTAATGGCCAACTTTAATCACAGAGAAGTTAACTGGGAGAACTAGGAATGCCATAGAGGGCCAGAATCATGGATAGAAAAACTGATGGACGCAGTAATGGGAAACGTTATGAATTAAATGCTACAAGGCTACGAGGGAAGTGTGAACAAACATGACTGGGTCTGGTATTTTACCGAAAATGAAGCACATATTGTTGAAATGGAATATTAAGAATCTCATGGTTCCCACTTTCACTGCTTTTATCCACAGGCGACTTGCCTGTTCTTCTGTGTTAATATAAACGCGACTCATTATTTGGACTGAGATCTATTATTGGTAAGAGGAGTACATCTGATTTCATGACAATTTTTCCAATACGTATTTCCTTTGAACACATTGCATGAAATGTGACCAGTTTGCTGTAGGAACTTTTGATTCATTGAGAAGCGTTGTTGACTGCCAAAGGAGTGTGTTTTGTGTACGGGAACTGCAGAGTTCGTACTGGCTCAAATGCTATTCCTGAAAGAGCTAATGTTGAAGGCCAATTGTATGGGATGATTGGTTTTCCTTTATCTACAACCAGCGTATCAACTTTAATTCTTGCTCTATGCTTGACACGCCGACCAGTCTTCCGTAACTGGTGTTTGGTAAACACTGCTATTACTCCCGTACCATGGACTTGGACTGTTCCTTTTCCAATGAGCGTTGGTATATTGTGCAAATGTTTGGTATGATGGAGGTGTTAATTTTCCAAAATCTCGCCTTACAAGATGATGTTTGAATAAATAAACCTCGTCTTATGACGCTGAAAAACCAAGCTGAAATGTTCATCTATGAGCCATTGTGACTTTAAAACCTGGTCAACCTGTGTTCCTAGTCCAAAAAGAATCTGTGTTATTATTGTCCTCGGTTTCAAAGTCTGTACAATACCTTGACCTATACTCACTTGTTGATGTCAGTGTTTCTTCAAACATACGAAGAAGCGGAGTTAAATACAGTGTCCCTGTTTAGCAAGGTCTTTGATGTCATCGACTGATGGACACTCCTCGTGGGAGAATTTTGCTTCTGTACTCTCTTCTCGTATAATCTTGGCATCAGCGTTTACAGTCCTGTTGAATTTTCCTACACAGCCTAAATTCAATAAAAAACTGCAGTTAAGATGCATTGGTGTTAATGTTTTGAAGGCGATAACAAGAACCATTGTTTAGTTATTGAATGGAAACATTATTTAATAAAACTGACAGGCTGGTGGGAATTATGCAGCCTTATAAAATTTCTGACTATGTGATCTGCAAACCACAACAGGGCTGAAAATTTGAAGCCGATCAGACGAGGCATTCCCCAGTTATCATACGGATTCAAGTGATTAAAAAAAATTAACTAGTAAATTAGAAATTTGTCCGCACACAACTAAACTTAATGGGTAATAATATCCTGTCCGTAAGATGCATCAACATCTTAACAGTAATAAATATTTCATACTGTTTTGCAAACAAAATTGGCAAATGTGCTCCCACTAATCTTCATTCCATTCTCGCCATCGTCGATATAGGAGGCATCTTTTTCGAAGCCAAACAGTAGATGGTTTTGAAAGTTATTAAACTCGTTCCAGAAATCTTGAAATGGGTTATACAACACTCATAGGTCAGTTACACATACCAGCAGCTGCATGAATGTTTCCCTAGTCACACCAGCGTTGAAGATTTCCCAGCCCATCTTCTTACTATTAAACACTATTTTCACTGTTGCTAAGACAGTCAAATGGGCGACTGTTCAATATGCCTTAAACAGTGAATATCTGACATTAGATATTTCTTGTGAGCACATTTGCTCCCTATTATCTGTGCATCAGAGCATTTTATTGCCTCATTCTTATATGTAATTGACTGGCATTGTAGTATGTTAAAATTGGACGTTTTTTAATGATAGATTACAATTTAACTATTCTTGGTCCGACGTAACCTAAGTTAACCTATATAATGTAGAGAAATTTTCTAACCTCCGTATGTGGGAACTCCACATAGAATGTGCGAGGCTGGGTCTGAGGTCTGTTGTAGAGGTCTGTTATTGAGGTCTGAGCAAATCTCAGACCTCTACAACACAATTGTCTTCAAAGATTTGTTAAGTTATACCATGAATTAAGTAAAGATCCTGAACTTCACCTTACTAAACAGACAAAGCAAATGCGATAGTAATTATGGACAAGGTAGATCATAGTGGAAAAAACGAACATGTTATTGGAAGACGGGGGAACTTACGTGCCCCTTAAAACATGCACAACTTAGATTTAATGCAAATCTTTCTTTAAGCGAAGTCCATCATCAGTAAATGTTTGAAGATGATCAAAATCGACATTCTCCAGTTTTTGCTCGGAATTCAACGAGTCAAGTTTTATTAACCATGTTAGGAAATTGACAAATTTGTATCTATAATACCTAAACTTATTGGACATCATCCTGTCCATAATATGTATCAGCCGCCTGAGCGGCTAGTTTATTGTGCGTCCCGTGCAGAATTACAAAGGCCACAATGAGTCTTTATCAGACCCCAATGAACATAGTTACATCACAACAAGTATACACTAATTTTATATATTACAATTGTGCACAGGAAATCTGCACAGTACAGTATGGAGATACAATCTCGAGACAATTTCAGTTTGTTGTTACCACTACAAGACTGGGCATTATTGGGTAGCAGACTCTTTGAATACCAGTTCATTCATCTAGCCGATGCAAAATGTGGACTCAATCTTACGATTTCAGTTAGCTTTCTATTAACAATGAAGTGGTTTGCCACATCCTGTAAAGTTTGCATGAAGGTATGGCTGAAAGGTTGAGTGTTTGGAGACTGATATAATATTCCAGTGTATGGCTATGTCTCTGTTCATACACTTCGTTTTTCATGCCATTAGCATGATACAAGGTGCGGTGCCATAGTTACTTGCATTTTAGCCTTAGTCTAGGAGTAGTAGTACTGTGTCTTGGGATCTACTGCCCATGTTACTTTCTTCATAGACATGTTTTGCACCGACTAGACAAATGAATAGTTATACCCAATGGGCCTGATAAAGACTCAATGTAACCTCTATATTTTTTTTATTTTTTTTTCGTTACCGCTCACAAGATGAGCTGTGTGAGCACAATGAAATAGTTCAGGCAACACTCAGCAGGAAGCAGCAGAGGAAGATTCATGTCATAGCTCAATTTAAGTCTGGTAAATACTAAGTACCACTGGAACCCAATCTAGTTCTTCCAGTATGAATTTTCTCAAGTGATTTGTTCCCCAAACATGGTAGAAACGAAACCAGCAGTGTTGTTGTCCTGGGATTTACGGGCTATGGCGGCTCGTGCTGTATAATCCAGCCGTGATAATATCTCCGTGTAATTTTGCTTTCATTTTTAGGCCGTACTTCGAGCCAAGTGAGACTTAAATGCTCACTTAATTTCTTACAGTATTGGCTAGAGATTATTGTTACTACTACCGAGACTGGTGTCGTTATACACAAATAACCCGCACATAGGGGAGTGATACCTATGTCGACGTTTCGGTCCGACTTGGACAATTAACTAGTAATTATCTCTGTGACCTGCTTTGTTACAACAGAAACCAGCGACGTTACCTCCGTGACCAGCGTTGTTGCAACAGAAATCAACGACGTTACCTCCGTGAACAGCGCTGTTACCCAACAGAAACCAGCGTCGTTACCTCCGTGACCAGCGCTGTTACAACAAAAACCAGCGACGTTACCTCCGTGACCAGCGTTACAACAGAAACCAGCTACGTTACCTCCGTGACCAGCGCTGTTTCAACAGAAACCAGCGACGTTACCTCCGTGACCAGCGCTGTTACAACAGAAACCAGCGACGTTACTTCCGTGACCAGCGCTGTTACAACAGAAACCAGTGACGTTACTTCCGTGACGAGCGTTGTTACAGCAAAAAACAGCGACGTTGCCTCCGTTACCAGCGCTGTTACAACGGAAACCAGCGACGTTACTTCCGTAACCAGCGCTGTTACAACAGAAACCAGTGACGTTACCTCCGTGACCAGCGTTGTTACAGCAAAAACCAGCGTCGTTTCCTCCGTGTCCAGCGTTGTTATAGCAAAAACCAGCGACGTTACTTCCGTGACCAGCGCTGTTACAACAGAAACCAGCGTCGTTACCTCCGTGACCAGCGTTGTTACAGCAAAAACCAGCGACGTTACTTCCGTGACCAGCGCTGTTACAACAGAAACCAGCGTCGTTACCTCCGTGACCAGCGTTGTTACAGCAAAAACCAGTGTCGTTACCTCAGTGACCAACGTTGCTGCCGCCAGTGAACAAGGTCAGACACTTTCAAAAACCTGCACTGGAGATATAAACAACAGTACTTCCCCTTTAAAAACGGTCTTCTGGGTGTAATATTCTGCAGATTTAAAGACTAAAACTTTTATTCTAATTTTCCATGCGATTTTACCTGCTGCGCCCACTCCCTTGCTAAAAAATCTTGGCAATTATCCAAATGAGACAAGAGAGACTCTGCAGCAGTCTCCCCAGCAAAATTAATCGACGCTTCCTTACCTAATTTCTTCCTTCGTAACCCAGGATGAGCGTCCCCAATTATAGTACTCCGGGGGTGAGTCCCCCAGTTCTGGTAGCGAGGTAATCAGCGCTGAGGGGAAGGTCCCCAGCCCTGGTAGTGAGGTAATCAGCGCTGAGGAGCAGGTCTCCAGTCCTGGTAGCGAGGCAATCAGCGCTGAGGAGCAGATCTCCAACCCTGGTAGTGAGGTAATCAGCGCTGAGGAGCACGTCTCCAGCCCTGGTAGTGAGGTAATCAGCGCTGAGGAGCAGGTCTCCAGCCCTGGCAGTGAGGTAATCAGCGCTGAGGAGCAGGTCTCCAGCCCTGGTAGTGAGGTAATCAGCGCTGAGGAGCAGGTCTCCAGCCCTGGTAGTGAGGTAATCAGCGCTGAGGAGCAGGTCTCCAGCCCTGGTAGTGAGGTAATCAGCGCTGAGGAGCAGGTCTCCAGCCCTGGCAGTGAGGTAATCAGCGCTGAGGAGCAGGTCTCCAGCCCTGGTAGTGAGGTAATCAGCGCTGGGGGGCACGTCTCCATTTCTGGTAGTGAGGTAATCAGCGCTGAGGAGCAGGTCTCCAGCCCTGGTAGTGAGGTAATCAGCGCTGAGGAGCACGTCTCCATTTCTGGTAGCCTTAAACAACAGTGTTATACAAAAGCACAGGATTGCTCCTTATGCCAGGGGGTTTCGTGATGTTTCGGTTATGTTCGACCTGAGTCTGCAAACTGAACATCATGGTACGCCCGTCGTGAACGTCGACATAATATATAACATCTTGTTAAGTCCGTCGCGAACGTCAATATTTCTACATGATAGATCTGCCGTGACCGTCGATATAACCCACTCAGCTACTACTACGTACAGGTATCGTAATGCTACAGGTGTTCTAGGTGGTGTGCAGCAATACAGACTGTAACCTGAACTATATAACATCAATAGTAAGGAAATAGGCATGGGAGTTTATTTAGGTATGGGTGCACATGTACGATCATCGTAGGATAGCCCAAAAGAGAGGCAGTGACCTATTGAGGTCCTAACCCGTATAGGTACAGCGGTACATGGTGTTAAACAGAAATTGCCTAGTTATTATAGAAGAATTCACACAGGCATATTAATTGACACAAAGTGTTTCCTGAATAATCTAGAGTTGAATCTAGAATGTTGTAATACCAATTGACATAATGAGGGATAAATTCCTTCTATTTCATTAGTTAGAGGGTTCACATTAGCCGCAGTCTGCGTGTAAATGATCCACTTTCGTAATGCAATTTCTTAGGTCACATGACCTGTTCCTAGCTGTTAGAAGCTTAGGGCTGGTTGTTAACTATCTCCTAGTTATTTTACCTCATGCTATCTGCAAACTGTGGGCCTACTCCACCCTACCCCACATGGTATGGGGGGACTGGTGTGTAGTTGGCATTCCGCTGTCTGGCCTCAGACAGATACTGGCTGGTGCCACTGCGCTACCATACTCTGAAAAACTTACCCTATTTCTCCTGTTTCTGCCCTTGCAACATTGCACAGCTCCTGATGATGCACTAAGAAGTGTGAAAGTACTTGAGGTAAAGATTTCTACCCCCGTGGCTTGTCTTGCATTGTTAAGATCACATGTCTGTGATTGTTTTGTACATTATATATACATACATATATATATATATATATATATATATATATATATATATATATATATATATATATATATATATATATATATATATATATATATATATATTGTGTGTGTGTGTGTGTGTGTCGCGCCAAATAGGTAAAACTATATATATATGGAAATCTTAAATTCAAGATCTTGCACACGTCTCCGTACGTCATCAGGAGCTACGCAGTGTTGCAAGAGCAGCAACAGATATATTGAGGGGGAAGTTTTCTGAGAAGGAAAGTAAGGTGTTGACGACGGGTCGGCTTCTACAATATATTTTAACAAATGCAATAATCAAAAATATATTCTGCTGCAGAATTTTACACTGCAAATTTTATGCTAAAATATTAAAAAAAGCCAAAATTTCATAAATCGTAAATACCATTTTAATACAGAGTATCGAAGACTACAAGATATAGTAGTCTAAATATGATAATGTTATATATAGTTCCAACATGTTGATAAGTAAGACGCAAGTGCCACAGTTAAGTAACTTTATTATGGAACGTCAGATTTTGTGCCGCTGACCGTCGACAGTACGTAAGTCTCCATTCTGTTTATTCAGCTTCGTTGTTCCAAACTATGGAGCAGAACTTTTCTCCAGGATGAGGGACTGACCACCTCAAACCTACGTCTTTTAGGGTGATGGACTGATCGCATCGTTTTTATATTTCTACTACTTCCTCTGTATTCAACCGAGAAAAGCCTTCTACGTAGACGAAACGTATAGGAATTTAGATAACTGTGGTCAGTATCTTGGAAACACCTCGTCTTGTATCTTTCAGAATATTAACACTAATATATTTCACAGGACGCCATGTTGTAAGTCCAGAATGTTTAGCTGAAATTTGAAATTTTAATGAAATAGATGAAAACCTTGGAACCGTTGGATTTGGAGTAATTATTGGAGAATACCTTCTCAGATAAGCTTCAAACTTTTAGTGCTGATGGGTTTTATTAAAAGAAAGCTTGATGTAGACCTATGTAAATTTTAACCGCTATTTTTTTTTAAAAATTGCTCTCGATGCAATAACTAAAGAGCCTTCCGCTTCAGGTGGACTTCCAACACTTAAGCGTTAGATTACTTAACTGTTTATATTATTTTTGTTGCATTTAACATTTGTACTTGCTAATTTGTAAATTTTCCGAAGATTTTGCAGAGAATTTAAAATAAAACAGCAAAAAAAAAAAATATTGAAAACTCGTAGTTTTATTGTGTTTTTAATTTTACGAGTTTAGTGAACCCTTAAAAACGTTGTGTATGTGCAGGTACACTGTACACTGACACAGTACAGTGGAGGTTAGTGGAGCAAGTGAGAAGTGCAGGTACACTCTGTTCAGAGAGGGATTAAGGCCTGGCCTTTAAAGGCTGCAACCCAGGGGCCTCCGCCAACTGGAGGACCTCCGCTAACTGGAGGACCTCCGCCAACTGGAGGACCTCCGCCAACTGGAGGACCTCCGCCAACTGGAGGACCTCCGCCAACTGGAGGACCTCCGCCAGCTGGAGGACCTCCGCCAACTGGAGGACCTCCGCCAGCTGGAGGACCTCCGCCAACTGGAGGACCTCCGCCAGCTGGAGGACCTCCGCCAGCTGGAGGACCTCCGCCAGCTGGAGGACCTCCGCCAACTGGAGGACCTCCGCCAGCTGGAGGACCTCCGCCAACTGGAGGACCTCCGCCAGCTGGAGGACCTCCGCCAGCTGGAGGACCTCCGCCAGCTGGAGGACCTCCGCCAGCTGGAGGACCTCCGCCAGCTGGAGGACCTCCGCCAGCTGGAGGACCTCCGCCAGCTGGAGGACCTCCGCCAGCTGGAGGACCTCCGCCAGCTGGAGGACCTCCGCCAGCTGGAGGACCTCCGCCAGGTGGAGGACCTCCGCCAGCTGGAGGACCTCCGCCAGCTGGAGGACCTCCGCCAGCTGGAGGACCTCCGCCAGCTGGAGGACCTCCGCCAGCTGGAGGACCTCCGCCAGCTGGAGGACCTCCGCCAGCTGGAGGACCTCCGCCAGGTGGAGGACCTCCGCCAGCTGGAGGACCTCCGCCAGCTGGAGGACCTCCGCCAACTGGAGGACCTCCGCCAGCTGGAGGACCTCCGCCAGCTGGAGGACCTCCGCCAGCTGGAGGACCTCCGCCAGCTGGAGGACCTCCGCCAGCTGGAGGACCTCCGCCAGCTGGAGGACCTCCGCCAGCTGGAGGACCTCCGCCAGCTGGAGGACCTCCGCCACTGGAGGACCTCCGCCAGCTGGAGGACCTCCGCCAACTGGAGGACCTCCGCCAACTGGAGGACCTCCGCCAACTGGAGGACCTCCGCCAGCTGGAGGACCTCCGCCACTGGAGGACCTCCGCCAGCTGGAGGACCTCCGCCAGCTGGAGGACCTCCGCCAACTGGAGGACCTCCGCCAGCTGGAGGACCTCCGCCACTGGAGGACCTCCGCCAGCTGGAGGACCTCCGCCAGCTGGAGGACCTCCGCCAGCTGGCGGACCTCCGCCAGCTGGAGGACCTCCGCCAGCTGGAGGACCTCCGCCAGCTGGAGGACCTCCGCCAACTGGAGGACCTCCGCCAGCTGGAGGACCTCCGCCAACTGGAGGACCTCCGCCAGCTGGAGGACCTCCGCCACTGGAGGACCTCCGCCAGCTGGAGGACCTCCGCCAGCTGGAGGACCTCCGCCAGCTGGAGGACCTCCGCCAACTGGAGGACCTCCGCCAGCTGGAGGACCTCCGCCAGCTGGAGGACCTCCGCCAGCTGGAGGACCTCCGCCAGCTGGAGGACCTCCGCCAGCTGGAGGACCTCCGCCAGCTGGAGGACCTCCGCCAGCTGGAGGACCTCCGCCAACTGGAGGACCTCCGCCAGCTGGAGGACCTCCGCCAACTGGAGGACCTCCGCCAGCTGGAGGACCTCCGCCACTGGAGGACCTCCGCCAGCTGGAGGACCTCCGCCAGCTGGAGGACCTCCGCCAGCTGGAGGACCTCCGCCAGCTGGAGGACCTCCGCCAGCTGGAGGACCTCCGCCAGCTGTAGGACCTCTGCCAGCTGGAGGACCTCCGCCAGCTGGAGGACCTCCGCCAACTGGAGGACCTCCGCCAACTGGAGGAGCTCCGCCAACTGGTGGACCTCCGCCAGCTGGAGGACCTCCGCCACTGGAGGACCTCCGCCAGCTGGAGGACCTCCGCCAGCTGGAGGACCTCCGCCAGCTGGAGGACCTCCGCCAACTGGAGGACCTCCGCCAGCTGGAGGACCTCCGCCAGCTGGAGGACCTCCGCCAGCTGGAGGACCTCCGCCAGCTGGAGGACCTCCGCCAGCTGGAGGACCTCCGCCAGCTGGAGGACCTCCGCCAGCTGGAGGACCTCCGCCAGCTGGAGGACCTCCGCCAGCTGGAGGACCTCCGCCAGCTGGAGGACCTCCGCCAGCTGGAGGACCTCCGCCAGCTGGAGGACCTCCGCCAGCTGGAGGACCTCCGCCAGCTGGAGGACCTCCGCCAGCTGGAGGACCTCCGCCAGCTGGAGGACCTCCGCCAGCTGGAGGACCTCCGCCAGCTGGAGGACCTCCGCCAGCTGGAGGACCTCCGCCAGCTGGAGGACCTCCGCCAGCTGGAGGACCTCCGCCAACTGGAGGACCTCCGCCAGCTGGAGGACCTCCGCCAGCTGGAGGACCTCCGCCAGCTGGAGGACCTCCGCCAACTGGAGGACCTCCGCCAGCTGGAGGACCTCCGCCAGCTGGAGGACCTCCGCCAACAGGAGGACCTCCGCCAGCTGGAGGACCTCCGCCAACTGGAGGACCTCCGCCAGCTGGAGGACCTCCGCCAACTGGAGGACCTCCGCCAACTGGAGGACCTCCGCCAGCTGGAGGACCTCCGCCAGCTGGAGGACCTCCGCCAGCTGGAGGACCTCCGCCAGCTGGAGGACCTCCGCCAGCTGGAGGACCTCCGCCAGCTGGAGGACCTCCGCCAGCTGGAGGACCTCCAGATATATCCGCAACAACTTGCAATTCACTGATGTTTTGGAAATTTGTTACGCAAATGTTTGAGTTTTAATTGTGGTTAGACTTGTAACAATAAATTTAATATTTCTTTGTCTTTTTTCATTTTGAAAATATCAGTGGGGGCGTAACAGTACCTGTAGCCCAGGGGTCTCCAAGATCTTAATCTTCAGTTCAATATTATATATAACATTCCCTAAATTCTTTACGAGACAACTTCAGAAAGCGTTTTCTCATCAGATTCAAAGTTTAGACAGTGGTGTACCATACACCAGTGTTGTTAATAATGTGTTGGCGCTGCTTTGCCACTTTTAAGGGGCACGTAAGTCTTCTAATAACATGTTCATTTTTCAAATATAATCTACTTTGTCCATAATTACTATCGCATTTGCTTTATCTGCTTTCGTAAGGTGAAGTCTAGGATTTTTCCTTAGTTCATGGTATAACTTGACAAATGTTTGATGACAATTGTGTTGTAGAGGTCTGAGCTTTGCTCAGACCTCTACAACACAACACAACACAACACAGGTGTGAGCAAAGCTCAGACCTCTGTCCATGTCAGATATGAGGATGAGGAATAGAATGGGAGCGAGTACTGTGCCTTGTGGAACAGAGCTTTTCACCGTAGCTGCCTCAGACTTTACTCTGTTTACTATTACTCTTTGTGTTCTATTTGTCAGGAAGTTAGATCCATCTACTAACTTTTCCTGTTATTCCTTTATCACTCATTTTGTGCGCTATTACACCATGCCCACACTTCTTGAAGGCTTTTGCAAAGTCTGTGTATACTACATCTGTATTTTGTTTATCCTCTACAGCATCCAGGACCTTGTCATAGTAGTCCAGTAGCTGCGACAGACAGGAGCGACCTGCTCTAAACCCGTGTTGCCGTGGGTTGTGTAACTGATGGGTATCTAGGTGGTTGGCGATCTTGCTTCATAGAACCCTTTCAATGATTTTTATATGGGATGTTAGTGCTATCGGTCTGAAGTTCTTTGCAATTGTTTTACTGCCACCTCCGTGAAGTGGGGCTGTCTGTTGTTTTTAGTGAGTGAGGGATGACCCCTGTGTCCATGCTTCCTCTCCATAGAATGCTGAAGGCACGTGACAGGGGCTTTTTGCACTTCTTGAACATGGAGTCCAGAAGTCTGGGCCTGGGACAGAGTGCATGGGCATGCCATTTATTGCCTTTTCAAAGTCTTGTGGTGTTAGGATAATATCCAAGAGTTTTGAGATGACTAAATTTTGGGTCTCGTTCATAAAGAATTCATTTAGATTGTCGACCCTTAGTATTGGGACTTTAGTATCTCACTCATTTCTTGGCTATCATTTGTGTATGTCCCATCTCGCCTAAGCAGGGACCCAATACTGGATGTTGTTTTTCCCTTAGATATAGCATAAGGGAAGTATTTTTTGTTTTCAGTTTTCTTTATGGCTTTTAGTTCTTCCTGCGATTCTTATCTCCTGTAAGATTCCTTCAGCTTAAGTTCGATATTTGCAATTTCATTGACCAGTCACTCCCTTTGTATTTCAGATAAATTGGCCCCTCTCAGCAGCTCTGTGACTCTTTGCCTTCATCTGTATAGGGAGCATTTCTCTCTTTCTAGTTTACATCTTCTTTTTCTTTTTCTTAATAGAATGTGCCTTGAGCAGAGCTCAAGAAGCACAGAGTTTATTTTTTATAGGCAAAGGTTTGAATTCAAATTGTTTGGGATATCTTCCCAGCTTGTTTCTTTTAGGACATGGTTGATTTGTTCTCATTGTATGTTTTTGTTATTGAAGTTGAATTTTGTGAAGACATCCTCATGACTGATCACATTTTGCTGGTCAGGAGCCCTGTGCATACATGTCTGTACCTCTATTATGTTGTGATCTGAGTGTATTGTCTTTGATACAGTTATATTACATATCAGATCGTCATTGTTAGTGAGGATGAGGTCCAGCATATTTTCTAGTCTTGTAGGCCCTAATATTTGCTGGTTTAAAGTGAATTTGATGCAGAGATTTAATAGCTGATGTATGAATTTTCATCTGAGCTGCCTCCTGGAGTGATCTCTGCTAAAATGTTTGCTACACTCCTCCATTTTAAGGATCTTAAGTTGAAATCTCCCAGTAGCAAGAGGTTTGGGGCAGGAGTTGGGAGATTTTCCAGACAGAGGTCAGTTTTCAAAAGCTGCTCCCGGAATTGTTGGGAAGTTGAATCTGGAGGCTTGATTCCAACCACAGTGACAAGGTATTGGTTTTCAATCTTTACCGCCAAAACTTCAACTACATCATTTGAAGTTTTTAGTAGTTCTGAGCAAATAAACGACTCCATGACGTACAACCCAACCCCCCTTTGTTGCCTGTTTAGTCTGTTGTATCTGAATAAGTTATAACCTGAGATCCATATTTCACTGTCAAAATGATCCTTTATGTGGGTCTCTGATGCAAACATTGCATTTGACTCAGTGAACAATCTCTTGATGTAAGGAATTTTGTTGTTGATAAATTTAGACGCTGTATGTTTGCAAAGACAAATGTCGTTATTTTGATGGAATTTAGGGAGGTTTTATTTGCTGGCTCTAATATCTGTTGTTCTAGAGTGGAGGGCAATGATTGTGCCTCTGCTCCAGAAGTGTTTTCAGTTCGTTTAAGATTTCTGTCATTTCTTGCCAGTCTTTTTTTACTTCCTGGCACTAAAAAGCCTTTCTCTGGCGAGGTTATGGCTCCCCTCTTTGCGTCCCATAGTCTGGATGGTTAGTGTCTTCTTGTCCTCTTTAGATGATGTGCCTGTCAGTATGAGTTCTATCATTTTCTTCCATGGATTGACGAGTGACACATTTCGGGGTGAAATAGGTTACAGGAAGGGGAGTTGCCCCCTCCTGTTGTCTTGTGGGTGCAGCATTTTTTTGGGAAGGTCAAAGGTGCATGTCCCACCTGTTTTACCAGATATACCCTGCCTGCGGATACCCAAGACATAGAATCTGCATAGATTGGAATTTTGTTTGCTAGGATTTTTTGTAGCTGCATTCACTGCTGGTGCATTTTTTTGTTCCCCTCTACCTACTGCCCCGGTATGGACAGCGGTGCTTCCACCAGTTTTTGCTAGTAATGTGTCAACACTATTCCCTAAGGCATCATCCCCTTTTGTTCCATCTCCAGCAGTATCACTATTTTGTACCTCTGTAAATTGAATAGCGTTATCTTTACTTGTTTCATCACCAGGGCCACTATCTCCTTTTGATGCACTGTCTTCCAGGACAACACTAGCACCATCAGGAGCACTGTCTTCCAAGACAGCCACATCCAACCCACCTATTTTATTTTCCCAGCTGTCATACCAGGCTGACATGTCTTTCAAGAAGAATATTTTACTGGTGTTCTTGTCTTTTAAGACAGATGTAATTTCCTCATACAGGTGTACCTAGTTTGGGCACACTCAAAAACATTTCTCTGATTTTATATCAAACGTGGTTTCTGGTTTAAAGTTCCTGCACGACCCATGGGACCATTTACCACAAAGATTGCAAGCAATCCATGTATGACTTCGTCTGTTACCCTTTCTGTAGACTACACAGATTTTTATGGCGGTGGTCATTTACAACTCTTTAAACTCTCCTAACTAGCTAGTCAATAACTAATAGAAGTATTTAGTTGTCTTTAACAGTTCTCCTTGATAGGCTGCCTAGGATAGGCTTATTATATAAAAGATATATATATATATATATATATATATATATATATATATATATATATATATATATATATATATATATATATATATATATATATATATATATATGTATATATATATATATGTATATATATATATATGTATATATATATATATATGTATATGTCGTGCCGAATATGTAAAACTGGTCAATTAGCAAGAACTCATTTAAAATTAAGTCCTTTCTAAAATTTTCTCTTATACGTTTAAAGATATATTTTTTCCATTAATGTTAATGTAAAAATTTTTAATTTTGCTCCAAAAGAATCTTAGAAAACTTACCTAACCTTATTACAACAAGAACAATTTATTTTAGCCTAACCCAACTAAATATATTTTAGATTTGTTTACAATAATTTAATACTAAACAAACACAGTGAAATTTATTTTTTTCGTTAGGTTCAGAATGATTTTGGCGAAATTATTGCATACACAAATTTTCACTTGTCCTATATGGCAAGATGAGCGTTGCTATTTAAGCCAAGATCGCAAGTTCTGCCTATTCGGCACGACATATATATATATATATATATATGTCGTGCCGAATGGGCAGAACTTGCCATCTTGGCTTAAATAGCAACGCTCATCTTGCCATATAGGACAAGTGAAAATTTGTGTATGCAATAATTTCGCCAAAATCATTCTGAACCTAACGAAAAAAATATATTTGATTGTGTTTATTTAGTACTAAATTATTGTAAACGTATTTTAAATATATTTAGTTGGGCTAGGCTAAAATAAATTGTTCTTGTTATAATAAGGTTAGGTAAGTTTTCTAAGATTCTTTTGGAGCAAAATTAAATTTTTTTACATTAACATTAATGAAAAAAATATATCTTTAAACGTATGAGAGAAAATTTCAGAAAGGACTTAATTTTAAATGAGTTCTTGCTAATTGACCAGTTTTACATATTCGACACGACATATATACATATACATATATATATATATATATATATATATATATATATATATATATATATATATATATATATATATATATATATATATATATGCAAGGAGGGAAGAGTATTTGGAGAAAAAGAGAGAGGTTAAGAGAGTGGTGAAGCAATGTAAAAAGAGAGCAAATGAGAGAGTGGGTGAGATGTTATCAACAAATTTTGTTGAAAATAAGAAAAACTTTTGGAGTGAGATTAACAAGTTAAGGAAGCCTAGAGAATAATGGATTTGTCAGTTAAAAATAGGAGAGGAGAGTTATTAAATGGAGAGTTAGAGGTATTGGGAAGATGGAGGGAATATTTTGAGGAATTGTTAAATGTTGATGAAGATAGGGAAGCTGTGATTTCGTGTATAGGGCAAGGAGGAATAACATCTTGTAGGAGTGAGGAAGAGCCAGTTGTGAGTGTGGGGGAAGTTCGTGAGGCAGTAGGTAAAATGAAAGGGGGTAAGGCAGCCGGGATTGATGGGATAAAGATAGAAATGTTAAAAGCAGGTGGGGATATAGTTTTGGAGTGGTTGGTGCAATTATTTAATAAATGTATGGAAGAGGGAAAGGTACCTAGGGATTGGCAGAGAGCATGCATAGTTCCTTTGTATAAAGGCAAGGGGGACAAAAGAGAGTGCAAAAATTATAGGGGGATAAGTCTGTTGAGTATACCTGGTAAAGTGTATGGTAGAGTTATTATTGAAAGAATTAAGAGTAAGACGGAGAATAGGATAGCAGATGAACAAGGAGGCTTTAGGAAAGGTAGGGGGTGTGTGGACCAGGTTACCTGGAGTTACCTGGAGAGAGTTTCGGGGGTCAACGCCCCCGCGGCCCGGTCTGTGACCAGGCCTCCTGGTGGATCAGCCCCTGATCAACCAGGCTGTTGCTGCTGGCTGCACGCAAACCAACGTACGAGCCACAGCCCGGCTGATCAGGAACTGACTTTAGGTGATTGTCCAGTGCCAGCTTGAAGACTGCCAGGGGTCTGTTGGTAATCCCCCTTATGTATGCTGGGAGGCAGTTGAACAGTCTCGGGCCCCTGACACTTATTGTATGGTCTCTTAACATGCTAGTGACACCCCTGCTTTTCATTGGGGGGATGGTGCATCGTCTGCCAAGTCTTTTGCTTTCGTAGTGAGTGATTTTCGTGTGCAAGTTCGGTACTAGTCCCTCTAGGATTTTCCAGGTGTATATAATCATGTATCTCTCCCTCCTGCGTTCCAGGGAATACAGGTATAGAAACCTCAAGCGCTCCCAGTAATTGAGGTGTTTTATCTCCGTTATGCGGGCCGTGAAAGTTCTCTGTACATTTTCTAGGTCGGCAATTTCACCTGCCTTGAAAGGTGCTGTTAGAGTGCAGCAATATTCCAGCCTAGATAGAACAAGTGACCTGAAGAGTGTCATCATGGGCTTGGCCTCCCTAGTTTTGAAGGTTCTCATTATCCATCCTGTCATTTTTCTAGCAGATGCGATTGATACAATGTTATGGTCCTTGAAGGTGAGATCCTCCGACATAATCACTCCCAGGTCTTTGACGTTGGTGTTTCGCTCTATTTTGTGGCCAGAATTTGTTTTGTACTCTGATGAAGATTTAATTTCCTCATGTTTACCATATCTGAGTAATTGAAATTACTCAGATATGGTAAACATGAGGAGGTGCTTACAGCGAAACATATAAGTGAACAGTATTTAGATAAGGCTAAAGAGGTTTTTGTGGCATTTATGAATTTGGAAAAGGCGTAGGACAGGGTGGATAGGGGGGCAATGTGGCAGATGTTGCAGGTGTATGGTGTAGGAGGTAGGTTACTGAAAGCAGTGAAGAGTTTTTACGAGGATAGTGAGGCTCAAGTTAGAGTATATAGGAAAGAGGGAAATTATTTCCCAGTAAAAGTAGGCCTTAGACAAGGATGTGTGATGTCAACATGGTTGTTTAATATATTTATAGATGGGGTTGTAAGAGAAGTAAATGCGAGGGTCTTGGCAAGAGGCGTGGAGTTAAAAGATAAAGAATCACACATAAAGTGGGAGTTGTCACAGTTGCTCTTTGCTGATGACACTGTGCTCTTGGGAGATTCTGAAGAGAAGTTGCAGAGATTGGTGGATGAATTTGGTAGGGTGTGCAAAAGCAGAAAATTAAAAGTAAATACAGGAAAGAGTAAGGTTATGAGGATAACAAGAAGATTAGGTGATGAAAGACTGGATATCAGATTGGAGGGAGAGAGTATGGAGGAGGTGAATGTATTCAGATATTTGGGAGTGGACGTGTCAGCAGATGGGTCTATGAAAGATGAGGTGAATCATAGAATTGATGAGGGGAAAAGGGTGAGTGGTGCACTTAGGAGTCTGTGGAGACAAAGAACTTTGTCCTTGGAGACAAAGAGGGGAATGTATGAGAGTATAGTTTTACCAACGCTCTTATATGGGTGTGAAGCATGGGTGATGAATGTTGCAGCGAGGAGAAGGCTGGAGGCAGTGGAGATGTCATGTCTGAGGGCAATGTGTGGTGTGAATATAAAGCAGAGAATTCGTAGTTTGGAAGTTAGGAGGAGATGCGGGATTACCAAAACTGTTGTTCAGAGGGCTGAGGAAGGGTTGTTGAGGTGGTTCAGACATGTAGAGAGAATGGAGCGAAACAGATTGACTTCAAGAGTGTATCAATCTGTAGTGGAAGGAAGGGGGGGTAGGAGTCGGCCTAGGAAAGATTGGAGGGAGGGGGTAAAGGAGGTTTTTTGTGCGAGGGGCTTGGACTTCCAGCAGGCATGCGTGAGCGTGTTTGATAGGAGTGAATGGAGACAAATGGTTTTTAATACTTGACGTGCTGTTGGAGTGTGAGCAAAGTAACATTTATGAAGGGGTTCAGGGAAACCGGCAGGCCGGACTTGAGTCCTGGAGATGGGAAGTACAGTGCCTGCACTCTGAAGGAGGGGTATTAATGTTGCAGTTTAAAAACTGTAGTGTAAAGCACCCTTCTGGCAAGACAGTGATGGAGTGAATGATGGTGAAAGTTTTTCTTTTTCGGGCCACCCTGCCTTGGTGGGAATCGGCCAGTGTGATAATAATAAAAAAATATATATATATAGCATTAGAACTGGACAAGATTCCAATGCTCTATTTATTCATGTGAGAGATTTTAACCATCCAATTGATTTTCAAAAAGTTGAGAAAGTTGTATCAAGCAAGTCCATGGTTGACAGAAATATAATTGAATTTTGTTTCATAAAAAGCAGTTTTGACAATAATATGAATATTTCCTTTGGTTTATATAAATTAGATTCATTTATAATTAATAGAATTTGGGAAGAATTTAATAATGCACTGAACAAATAATAATT
The DNA here is from genome assembly GCF_038502225.1 of Cherax quadricarinatus. NCBI lineage: Eukaryota > Metazoa > Arthropoda > Malacostraca > Decapoda > Parastacidae > Cherax > Cherax quadricarinatus. The sequence goes on from NC_091329.1 coordinate 20,014,090, forward strand.
TTTAAAACTTTCTTGGGTAGAATAGTTTGTTGGTGGGTTGTGCGAAGGACCTGTCTAGTTGGGCCAGCGGGCCTGCTGCAGTGTTCCTTTTCTTACGAATCGCTCGTCAGGTGTTGCTTTGTTGTGGGATGTGATAGTGAGGTGTGGGCTAGACCCTTTATATGCCTTCCTTTGATGCATTACTTTCATTGTTCCTTGATAATGTGAGTAGTTACGAAAGCGCTTGGTTGTTTTGCATATTCTGCAATCACCTGTTTACTGTGATCTTACTGCATATATATATATATATATATATATATATATATATATATATATATATATATATATATAAACACTGATCTCTGGCTGAAGGAGACTCGAACCTACGAACCTTGGAACAAGGTACGCAGTGCTTTACCAATCTACCCACACTGGACCAATACCTTGGAGTCAAGCTTGCGCTAGACTTTGATCCAAGGCAGCCAGCTTTCAGGGAGAAGGCTTACAGCTTTTCATCTCATCCCCTGCATGCATCATTGGTAAAGCACTGCGTACCTTGTTCCAAGGTTCGTAGGTTCGAGTCTCCTTCAGCCAGAGATCAGTGTTTGTGCTTATTTCGCCTGCTCTTGCGAATTCCTTGCATTGTTAATATATCTAGTAAGGCTGATGCATGCAGGGGATGAGATGAAAAGCTGTAAGCCTTCTCCCTGAAAGCTGGCTGCTTTGGATCAAAGTCTAGCGCAAGCTGGATTCCAAGGTATTGGTCCAGTGTGGGTAGATTGGTAAAGCACTGCGTACCTTGTTCCAAGGTTCGTAGGTTCGAGTCTCCGTCAGCCAGAGATCAGTGTTTGTGTATATTTCGCCTGCTCTTGCGAATTCCTTGCATATATGTATATATATATATATATATATATATATATATATATATATATATGTGTGTGTGTGTGTGTGTGTGTGTGTGTGTGTGTGTGTGTGTGTGTGTGTGCTGTAATTTGACATGAGACAATTTTAGAGCTGCTAGCAGTAACTGTTTGGGTGTTTGGTAAGGGCGCCTAAAAACCCTGTCAGCTTATGAATCCGGTCAGAGGATACCTTATTTTTCTAAGAATCCGGTTGGGTGTTTTTGAATCCGGTCATTTGTTTATTTTTTTGACGAATCCAGTCAGTGGATCACTTATTTTTGAACTAATCCGGTTGGTGATTTTAGACTAGCTCCTGAAAAGTCTACTGGAATATTATTTAACAGAGTAATATGTGTTCAGTTTGATTCAAAAGGTATAACTTGCATGTTAGAGAAACCGGTGACTTCTGGCAGCTCCTGCTGTGACCAACGGCCGGTGACCTCTGGCACCCTTTTTTCAGCCTGAAGTTTTGGTCACTTATAGATCAGTGGCTATGGTAGGGCGACTGATGAAGATTACTGGAAGAATATTTGCTCTCCGTTGTGTATATTACAACCACTGTCAACCACAGGTTTTACATCTTTCCACAAGTGGCCTGGTGGTTAACGTTCTCGCTTCACACGGTGAGGGCCTGGGTTCGATTCCCAGACTGAGTAGAAATATTGGACGTGTTTCTTTCAACCTGTTGTCTATGTTCCCCATCAGTAAAATGGGTACCTGGGTGTTAGTCGACTGGTGTGGGTCGCATCCTGGGACACTGACCTAAGGAGGCCTGGTCACAGACCGGGCCGCGGGGGCGTTGACCCCCGGAACTCTCTCCAGGTAAACTCCAAGTAAGTAACTCTATACTTCTCGTATTTCAGTAAAAGAAAAATTTTGTAATTTCCGTCACTCCACCACACTAAGTACCATTGTGTTACTGTTATTAGCTATGGCAACACTGGTGAAGTGGTTTCTGGATGATAAATGGTCTTGTGTTGTTGTGTTCACTACAACTCTACATTGTTTATCGTATTTCTACAGAACTATGTACTTTTCGTATTTCCTCAAGATTGAGCACCTCTTCGGATTTCAATAGAATTTTTTCGATGTTATCACTAGACTATAAGCCAGGTACACCAGCAGGTTTAGGAATATTATTAATACCTGGTGACCTGCCTGGTAGGTCCTGGTGACTGCTGACAACTGTTTATATCACGAGTTTTCTATCTATTTGTCCATGATCACTACCGTCTTAATGTTCACCACAGTATTTATTATGGTATCTTATACTGCGGTACCACTGTTATATACACTGTTCCACTATGTATGACACTGCTGTCAGGGAGGCTTTCAGAAATTTGTTCTTTTTTTGTTTTTTTGTACACGGCACTTTAGGCCTATGGTTCCCCTGTGGGAGTATGACTCTGCTATGTTATTGCTCACTTTTTATCCTTTTTTAGCTCAGTGTTTACTAATATTTGATAGATTAGTTCCCAGCGCTGGAGGGAAGTACTTCCTAAGTTCACTGGCACACTTTAAAGTTTCTAGCACGTAAAAGAAACCGTGATAGTTCACGAGAACGACGGAGCACGGAGGAGCAAGGCGGAGCACGACGGAGCACGACGGAGCACGACGGAGCAAGGCGGAGCACGACGGAGCACGACGGAGCACGACGGAGCACGACGGAGCACGGCGGAGCACGACGGAGCACGACGGAGCACGACGGAGCACGACGGAGCACGACGGAGCACGGCGGAGCACGACGGAGCACGACGGAGCACGACGGAGCACGACGGAGCACGACGGAGCACGACGGAGCACGGTGGAGCACGACGAAATGTTATGAAAATGTAGAGAAGTTGGGGCCACTTTTCCTTTCTCTTCTTTCCCCTTCTCTCATCTTTCCTCTCGCCTCCCCTCCCCTCCTCTTTCCTTCTCTCTCCTCCCTCCTCCCATCCTCACCTCTTCACTCCTCTCTCCTCCTCCTCCTCCTTCCTTTCTCCCTCTCAAACAAATTGTGGACAAATTGACTGGAATCCCCTGGAATGTGGAATTAATTGTATCAAGAATGAGAACCTGACAGGAATGTTGTTCATGACTGACCAGTGTATCAGCACGGTACTCTCCCTCCCTCCCTCCCTCTACTCTCCCTCTCTCCCTCCCTCTACTCTCCCTCTCTCCCTCCCTCACCAGTGTATCAGCACGGTACTCTCCCTCCCTCCCTCCCTCTACTCTCCCTCCCTCCCTCCCTCTACTCTCCCTCCCTCCCTCCCTCACCAGTGTATCAGCACGGTACTCTCCCTCCCTCCCTCCCTCCCTCCCTCCCTCCCTCCCTCCCTCAACTCTCCCTCCCTCCCTCCCTCTACTCTCCCTCTCTCCCTCCCTCCCTCTACTCTCCCTCTCTCCCTCCCTCTACTCTTCCTCCCTCCCTCCCTCTACTCTCCCTCCCTCCCTCCCTCTACTCTCCCTCTCTCCCTCCCTCTACTCTCCCTCTTTCTCTACTATCCCTCTCTCTACTCTTCCTTTGCTCTCCCTAGCCCCTCTCTACTCTCTCTTCCTATCTCTCTACTCTCCCTCCCTCGACTCTCCCACCATCTTTTCTCCCTCCTTATGTCTTCATTTTTACTCTCCATCGGTCCCCTCTTCCTCCTTTCTTCTAACCCTTATTCCTCCTTCCTACGTCTCTTCCTCTACTTTTCCTCTCTAACTCTCTCTCTTCCTTTATTTGCTCCCATATATTCTAATTCTCTCCCTCCTTCCCTCTTCATCCCTGCATCTTCCCCGCCATTCTCCCTCCCTCCCTCCCTTCCCCCCTACCTCCTCCATCAACATATCTACACTTTTACCCTCCCCTCTTCCTTCTCTCTTTTCCTCCCTCCCTCCCTCTCTCCCTCTGTCTCTCTCTCTTTAATTCCTTTATCTCCATCCACTTTCCCCTCTCTCCTTCCAAACTGTACACTCCTCCGCTTCCTTTTCTCCTCCTCTCCTACACCACAGTCTCTCCTACACCACAGTCTCTCCTACACCACAGTCTCTCCTACACCACAGTCTCTCCTACACCACAGTCTCTCCTACACCACAGTCTCTCCTACACCACAGTCTCTCCTACACCACAGTCTCTCCTACACCACAGTCTCTTCTACACTACAGTCTCCTCTCCTACACCACAGTCTCTCCTACACCACAGTCTCTTCTACACTACAGTCTCCTCTCCTACACCACAGTCTCTCCTACACTACAGTCTCTTCTCCTACACCACAGTCTCTCCTACACTACAATCTCTCCACCACAGTCTCTACTAAACCAGAGTCTTTCCTACACAGTCTCTCCTACACCACACTCTCTCCTAAACAGTCTCTCCTACACAGTCTCTCCTACACAGTCTCTCCTACACAGTCTCTCCTACACCACAGTCTCTCCTACGCCACAGTCTCCCCTACACAGTCTCTCCTACATAGTCTCTCCTACACTACAGTCTCTCCTACACCACAGTCTCTCCTACAGTCTCTCCTACACCACAGTCTCTTCTACACAGTCTCTCCTACACAGTCTCTCCTACACCAGAGTCTCTCCTACACAGTCTCTCCTACACAGTCTCTCCTACACAGTCTCTCCTACACAGTCTCCTACACCAGAGTCTCTCCTACACAGTCTCTTCTACACAGTCTCTCCTACACCACAGTCTCCCCTACACAGTCTCTCCTGCACAGTCTCTCCTACACCACAGTCTCTCCTACACAGTCTCTCCTACACAGTCTCTCCTACACCAGAGTCTCTCCTACACAGTCTCTCCTACACAGTCTCTCCTACACAGTCTCTCCTACACAGTCTCCTACACCAGAGTCTCTCCTACACAGTCTCTCCTACACAGTCTCTCCTACACCACAGTCTCCCCTACACAGTCTCTCCTACACAGTCTCTTTTACACCACAGTCTCTCCTACAACAGAGTCTCTCCTACACAGTCTCTCCTACACAGTGTCTCCTACACAGTCTCTCCTACACAGTCTCTCCTACACAGTCTCTCATACACCACAGCCTCTCCTACACAGTGTCTCCTACACCACAGTCTCTCCTACACAGTCTCTCGTACACAGTCTCTCGTACACAGTCTCTCCTACACAGTATCTCCTACACAGTCTCTCCTACACCACAGTCTCTCCTACACAGTCTCTCCTACACAGTGTCTCCTACACCAGTCTCTCCTACACAGTCTCTCCTACACAGTCTCTCCTACACAGTCTCTCCTACACAGTCTCTCCTACACCACAGTCTCTCCTACACTGTGTCTCCTACACCACAGTCTCTCCTACACAGTCTCTCCTACACAGTCTCTCCTACACAGTCTCTCCTACACAGTCTCTCCTACACAGTCTCTCCTACACAGTCTCTCCTACACAGTCTCGCCTATACAGTCTCTGCTACACAGTCTCTCCTACACCACAGTCTCTCCTACACAGTCTCTCCTACACAGTCTCCTACACAGTGTCTCCTACACAGTCTCCTACACAGTCTCCTACACAGTCTCCTACACAGTCTCTCCTACACAGTCTCTCCTACACCACAGTCTCTCCTACACAGTCTCTCCTACACAGTCTCCTACACAGTGTCTCCTACACATTCTCCTACACAGTCTCCTACACAGTCTCCTACACAGTCTCCTACACAGTGTCTCCTACACAGTCTCTCCTACACAGTCTCTCCTACACCACAGTCTCTCCTACACAGTCTCTCCTACACATTCTCCTACACAGTCTCCTACACAGTCTCCTACACAGTGTCTCCTACACAGTCTCCTACACAGTCTCCCACACAGTCTCCTACAGTCACTTTTTCTTCTCACTCATCTCCTAAAAATAATAAAAAATGCGTCCGAATATTTTTGTTAATTCATTAAAGTCGCTGCACAAAAATTTCGACTTGCAAATTCCGGAAACTTCTAATTTTGCGACAACCTTCGTTAAGGTATCGCAAAACTCTTTAACTTATCGCTGAACCACGAGGGATGGTCCAGGTCACACTTCAGGTCTCGCTGAACCATGAGTGATGGTCCAGGTCACACTTCAGGTCTCGCTTAACCATGAGTGATGGTCCAGGTCACACTTCAGGTCTCGCTGAACCACGAGTGATGGCCCAGGTCACACTTCAGGTCTCGCTGAACCACGAGTGATGGTTCAGGTCACACTTCAGGTCTCGCTGAACCACGAGTGATGGCCCAGGTCACACTTCAGGTCTCGCTGAACCATGAGTGATGGTCCAGGTCACACTTCAGGTCTCGCTGAACCACGAGTGATGGTTCAGGTCACACTTCAGGTCTCGCTGAACCACGAGTGATGGTTCAGGTCACACTTCAGGTCTCGCTGAACCACGAGTGATGGTTCAGGTCTCGCTGAACCACGAGGGATGATCCAGGTCACACTTCAGGTCTCGCTGAACCACGAGCGATGGTCCAGGTAACACTTCAGGTCTCGCTGAACCACGAGTGATGGTCCAGGTCACACTTCAGGTCTCGCTGAACCACGAGGGATGGTCCAGGTCACACTTCAGGTCTCGCTGAACCACGAGGGATGATCCAGGTCACACATCAGGTCTCGTTGAACCATGAGGGATGGTCCAAGTCTCGCTGAACCATGAGTGATGGTCCATTCACAGTTAGGGTCTCGCTGAACCACGAGTGATGGTCCAGGTCACACTTCAGGTCTCGCTGAACCACGAGGGATGGTCCAGGTCACAATTCAGGTCTCGCTGAACAACGAGGGATGGTCCAGGTCACAATTCAGGTCTCGCTGAATCACGAGGGATGGTCCAGGTCACACTTCAGGTTTCACTGAACCACGAGTGATGGTCCAGGTCACACTTCAGGTCTCGTTGAACCACGAGCGATGGTCCAGATCACACTTCAGGTTTCGCTGAACCATGAGGGATGGTCCAGGTCACACATCAGGTCTCGTTGAACCACGAGGGATGGTCCAAGTCTCGCTGAACCACGAGTGATGGTCCATTCACAGTTAGGGGTCTCGCTGAACCACGAGTGATGGTCCATTCACAGTTAGGGTCTCGCTGAACCACGAGTGATGGTCCAGGTCACGCTTCAGGTCTCGCTGAACCACGAATGATGGTCCAGGTCACACATCAGGTCTCGCTGAACCACGAGGGATGGTTCAGATCTCGCTGAACCACGAGTGATGGTCCAGGTCACACTTTAGGTCTCGCTGAACCACGAGTGATGGTCCAGGTCACACTTCAGGTCTCGCTGAACTACGAGTGATGGCCCAGGTCACACTTCAGGTCTCGCTGAACCACGAGTGATGGTCCAGGTCTCGCTGAACCACGAGTGATGGTCCAGATCACACTTCAGGTCTCGCTGAACCACGAATGATGGCCCAGGTCACGCTTCAGGTCTCGCTGAACCACGAGTGATGGTCCAGGTCACGCTTAAGGTCTCGCTGAACCACGAGTGATGGTCCAGGTCACGCTTCAGGTCTCGCTGAACCACGAATGATGGTCCAGGTCACGCTTCAGGTCTCGCTGAACCACGAGTGATGGTCCAGGTCACGCTTCAGGTCTCGCTGAACCACGAGTGATGGTCCAGGTCACGCTTCAGGTCTCGCTGAACCACGAGTGATGGTCCAGGTCACGCTTCAGGTCTCGCTGAACCACGAATGATGGTCCAGGTCACGCTTCAGGTCTCGCTGAACCACGAGTGATGGTCCAGGTCACGCTTCAGGTCTCGCTGAACCACGAATGATGGTCCAGGTCACGCTTCAGGTCTCGCTGAACCACGAGTGATGGTCCAGGTCACTCTTCAGCTCTCAATAATCAATTCACTGAACCACGAGTTGATAAGTTTACACCCCCGCCCCCCCCCTCACACACACAAACTAAACTTGAATAGAAACTACTACTGTCCTGACCTTAAGAGTGATCAACCATTCATTACTGAAGACATTACACAAAAGGAAGACGAATATAACTCACGAAATCGTAATGACACGATTACAAGCAAACCATACCATAGGTGGGGTTCGAACCCGCGGTCAGAGAGCCATTAAACTCCAGACCGATGTGTTAGCCATTGGGTCAGCTGGCTCAGTGGCTAACGCGTCGGTCTGGAGTCTTATGACTGATCGCGGGTTCTAACCCCACCCGTGGTATAGTAACACGAATATATTTCCATCGTGATGATTAAACGTGAATAATACTTTCACACAATTTAACGCATAAATTGGCCAAATTCTGCCAGCATTGAATAAGGATGCATTTTTTTAATGCAGTTTTGGCGCTGAAGGTTATGGAAGTTATCCGAGCCGTTCCAGGATGCTGGGAATGTGGTCAGTAAGTTTAGTCGTGGGGCACCTGGAAGTGTCAATTATTCCTGCACTCTGGTCCCGGCTCCCCTACACAAGTGTTGAAAATTTATATATGGACAAGAGGTTTTCGAGTTATGAGCGGAATAAAATAATAAAATATTACATTAGAGTAACAGGTAACAGAGTGTATTAATTACAAATGCTTCACCTGAGCCAGGTGTGAGGAGTTGCCACATGCTGAGAACTACACCTTAAGTTCAGTCTTCAGTTGGAATTTTTGGGCCAGTCCGAATTGTTCTATAAGATACTGTTAGGATAACGCACTGGAGTACCTGTGAAATGTGTGAAGGGCTTCGGAGAAGACTAAGAAGGGTTATTATGTGAATTATATCTGCACGCTATGTCTCTGGTGTGATTATAAACACTGCTTACATACGGGACATTAATCTAAAGAGATGCTTCTGGATTATCAATATGGATATGGGGCCGAAAACAAGATTTAGGAAGGTATTATGTATTATAAAGGATACTGAATAGTAATCAGAGTATAGGGCCACTCTTAAACAAATATAGAATGAATGGAAGAGAAACACGAGCCGAGAAACTACAAGTAACTCCCTCAGAGCAGAAATGTAAAAGATCGGCTCTTAACATCACTATTCAAAAAATTCAAATTTCAGCACCTGACTCAGATATGATTGAAGAATCACTGGAAAAGTTACAGTACAGCAGCCCCCCCCCCTCAGCCTCCAGTACAGCAGTCCCCCCTCAGTCTCCAGTACAGCAGCCCCCCCTCAGTCTCCAGTACAGCAGCCTCCCTCAGCCTCCAGTACAGCAGCCCCCCTCAGCCTCCAGTACAGCAGCCCCCCTCAGCCTCCAGTACAGCAGCCTCCTCAGCCTCCAGTACAGCAGCCCCCCTCAGCCTCCAGTACAGCAGCCCCCCAGACTCCAGTACAGCAGCCCCCCTCAGCCTCCAGTACAGCAGCCTCCCTCAGCCTACAGTACAGCAGCCTCCTCAGCCTCCAGTACAGCAGCCTCCCTCAGCCTCCAATACAGCAGCCCCCCAGACTCCAGTACAGCAGCCCCCCTCAGCCTCCAGTACAGCAGCCCCCCTCAGCCTCCAGTACAGCAGCCCCCCAGACTCCAGTACAGCAGCCTCCCTCAGCCTACAGTACAGCAGCCTCCCTCAGCCTCCAATACAACAGCCCCCCCCCCAGCCTCCAACCCTTGCAATGATTCTACCACAGACTCCATTGCAGATTCAAAAGCACACGAGTCAGCTACATTATCTGTCAACAAACAGTTCCCAATTTAGACAAAACGTAACAATCAGAAAATTAAATACGTCAGCGCAACACCTGGGAAAGTTGCAAAAATGGACCAACTGGAAAATGAAATGGAATGTGTCAATATGACTACCCAAAAGAAGTGCTCTACTTTCTTGATTAAAGAAATATGTCATTCCAAGAGCTACACATACTGTACTTTTAACCTAAAATGTATAATGACACAGTGAGGGATATTGGTATGATGCAAATTGCCCAGCGTTACACCTCAGCGGAGCGAGGCATATAAAGCAATATAAATGTATAGCTGAACGTGGAAATTACAACCATATAAGCGGCAATTATTTTTTTTTGTCAGTGGTGTCCTCGCTCTGTGGAATGCAGTATTTGCAACCTTTACTGAGGCCCACATAAAAGGTTACCTTAACAATGACGTATGGATATCTGGATACAGTCTGCTCAGATACGACCGAAAAACAGAAAACGAGAAACGGTTTGCATGTTAAACAGTCGCTCATATGCACTGACTTACTTAACACCACTCTGCACCTTGACGCACAGTGCGCAAGTTTCAATCCTGTTGTCATTGAGAGGTGATGCTCATAAATAAATTCCAGTCGTTTGCGAATTGTTTAGCATTCCAAAATCTCTCTCGAAGTTCACTGCATGTGGCAGGATTTGATGAAATAATATATAACTAGCCTGGCGCTTCAATGTTTGGGATACACCGCCTAGCTTCTGCTAGGCGCCCATACTTATTATCTTCGGTCTAGCTGTGTGGCGAAAGTACTGCGTACTTTGAGGCAGAGTACGCAGGTTCAGATCCTGCAGTGACCTGAGAGATAGTGATTATATATGTATATATATATATATATATATATATATATATATATATATATATATATATATATATATATATATATATATATATATATATATATATATATATATATATATATATATATATATAGGTTCAGAATGATTTTGGCGAAATTATTGCATACACAAATTTTTACTCGTCTTATTTGGCAAGATGAGCGTTGCTATGTAAGCCAAAATCGCAAGTTCTGCCTATTCGGCACGACATATATATATATATATATATATATATATATATATATATATATATATATATATATATATATATATATTATAGATATATATTATATTATATATATATATTATATATATATATATATTATATATATATATTATAGATGGGGTTGTAAGAGAAGTAAATGCGAGGGTCTTGGCAAGAGGCGTGGAGTTAAAAGATAAAGAATCACACACAGGGTGGGAGTTGTCACAGCTGCTCTTTGCTGATGACACTGTGCTCTTGGGAGATTCTGAAGAGAAACTGCAGAGATTGGTGGATGAATTTGGTAGGGTGTGCAAAAGAAGAAAATTAAAGGTGAATACAGGAAAGAGTAAGGTTATGAGGATAACAAAAAGATTAGGTGATGAAAGATTGAATATCAGATTGGAGGGAGAGAGTATGGAGGAGGTGAACGTATTCAGATATTTGGGAGTGGACGTGTCAGCGGATGGGTCTATGAAAGATGAGGTGAATCATAGAATTGATGAGGAAAAAAGAGTGAGTGGTGCACTTAGGAGTCTGTGGAGACAGAGAACTTTGTCCTTGGAGGCAAAGAGGGGAATGTATGAGAGTATAGTTTTACCAACGCTCTTATATGGGTGTGAAGCATGGGTGATGAATGTTGCAGCGAGGAGAAGGCTGGAGGCAGTGGAGATGTCATGTCTGAGGGCAATGTGTGGTGTGAATATAATGCAGAGAATTCGTAGTTTGGAAGTTAGGAGGAGGTGCGGGATTACCAAAACTGTTGTCCAGAGGGCTGAGGAAGGGTTGTTGAGGTGGTTCGGACATGTAGAGAGAATGGAGCGAAACAGAATAACTTCAAGAGTGTATCAGTCTGTAGTGGAAGGAAGGCGGGGTAGGGGTCGGCCTAGGAAGGGTTGGAGGGAGGGGGTAAAGGAGGTTTTGTGTGCGAGGGGCTTGGACTTCCAGCAGGCATGCGTGAGCGTGTTTGATAGGAGTGAATGGAGACAAATGGTTTTTAATACTTGACGTGCTGTTGGAGTGTGAGCAAAGTAACATTTATGAAGGGATTCAGGGAAACCGGCAGGCCGGACTTGAGTCCTGGAGATGGGAAGTACAGTGCCTGCACTCTGAAGGAGGGGTGTTAATGTTGCAGTTTAAAAACTGTAGTGTAAAGCACCCTTCTGGCAAGACAGTGATGGAGTGAATGATGGTGAAAGTTTTTCTTTTTCGGGCCACCCTGCCTTGGTGGGAATCGGCCAGTGTGATAATAATAAAAAATAATATATATATATATATATATATATATATATATATATATATATATATATATATATATATATATATATATATATATATATATATATATATATATATATATAATCACTATCTCTCAGGTCACTGCAGGATCTGAACCTGCGTACTCTGCCTCAAAGTACGCAGTACTTTCGCCACACAGCTAGACCGAAGATAATAAGTATGGGCGCTTCCAGCAAGCGTGCATGAGCGTGTTAGATAGGAGTGAATGGAGACGAATGATACTTGGGACCTGACGATCTGTTGGAGTGTGAGCAGGGTAATATTTAGTGAAGGGATTCAGGGAAACCGGTTATTTTCATATAGTCGGACTTGAGTCCTGGAAAAGGGAAGTACAATGCCTGCACTTTAAAGGAGGGGTTTGGGATATTGGCAGTTTGGAGGGATATGTTGTGTATCTTTATACGTATATGCTTCTAAACTGTTGTATTCTGAGCACCTCTGCAAAAGCAGTGATAATGTGTGAGTGTGGTGAAAGTGCTGAATGATGATGAAAGTATTTTCTTTTTGGGGATTTTCTTTCTTTTTTGGGTCACCCTGCCTCGGTGGGAGACGACCGACTTGTTGAAAAAAATATATACATATATATATATGTATATATATATATATATATATATATATATATATATATATATATATATATATATATATATATAATGGGGTCCACCTCTGGTGCAAATTGTGGGACCCACAGCCTCGGAAAAGTGGATAAAAAGGTTTCCAGAAAGAATATTTGGATTTCTTCCTGAAGCCATTTGAATATTCCACGTCCCCTCCAAACCCATCTTTTTATTCTTTTTTCCAGTAGGTATATTTTATTACATAATATGGTACAAAAGATTTAAGAGATGCATTGTTGATATAAAGATGACATATACAGTACATGAGGTGCGAGAGATACATGTCTAGTACATATTAATTGTTTATCATTGATTATAACGTGAAAATCTCATCCAGCTCCTCAGAGCTGGGGCGAGTGCCCAAGTTACAGCAGGCATTACCTCTCTGAACAGCAGTGCTGAGTCGCTGGAACAGAAAACTAGCTACCCTGGGATTCCTAGTTACCCTGATGAATCTTTTGCCTAGCTCCTTAAGGAACTTAGATGCACTCTTTCACCATGAGCCAAGGGTCTCCGAGCCTATGGGAACTAACATGTAATATATATATATGTCGTGCCGAATATGTAAAACTTGCGATCTTGGCTTAAATAGCAGCGGTCATCTTGCCATATAAGACAACCGAAAATTTGTTTGTGCAATAATGTCACAAAAATCATTCTGAACCTAACGAAAAAAATATATTTCACTGTGTTTGTTTAATATTAAATTATCGTAAACGTATCGAAAATATATTTAGTTGGAATAGGCTAAAATAAATTGCGCTTGTTATAATAAGGTTAGGTAAGTGGCCCGGTGGCCTGGTGGCTGTGGCCCGGTGGCCTGGTGGCTAAAGCTCCCGCTTCACACACGGAGGGCCCGGGTTCGATTCCCGGCGGGTGGAAACATTTCGACACGTTTCCTTACACCTGTTGTCCTGTTCACCTAGCAGCAAATAGGTACCTGGGTGTTAGTCGACTGGTGTGGGTCGCATCCTGGGGGACAAGATTAAGGACCCCAATGGAAATAAGTTAGACAGTCCTCGATGACGCACTGACTTTCTTGGGTTATCCTGGGTGGCTAACCCTCCGGGGTTAAAAATCCGAACGAAATCTTATCTTATCTTAAGATTCTGTTGGTGCAAAGTTATAAATTTTTACATTAACATAAATGAAAAAATTATATCTTTAAATGTATAAGAGAAAGTTTTTAGAAAGGACTTAAATTTATATGAGTTCTTGTTAATTGACCAGTTTTACCTATTAGGCACTACATTATATATATATATATATATATATATATATATATATATATATATATATATATATATATATGTCGTGCCGAATAGGCAGAACTTGCCATCTTGGCTTAAATAGCAACGCTCATCTTGCCATATAGGACAAGCGAAAATTTGTGTATGCAATAATTTCGCCAAAATCATTCTGAACCTAACGAAAAAAAATATATTTCACTGTGTTTGTTTAGTATTGAATTATTGTAAACAAATCTAAAATATATTTAGTTGGGTTAGGCTAAAATAAATTGTTCTTGTTATAATAAGGTTAGGTAAGTTTTCTAACATTCTTTTGGTGCAAAATTAAATTTTTTTACATTATCATTAATGAAAAAAATATATCTTTAAACGTATAAGAGAAAATTTTAGAAAGGACTTAATTTTAAATGAGTTCTTGCTAATTGACCAGTTTTACATATTCGGCACGACATATATATATATATATATATATATATATATATATATATATATATATACATATATATATATATATATATATATATACATACATATATTTTATTATTTTTTTTTATTATCACACTGGCCGACTCCCACCAAGGCAGGGTGGCCCGAAAAAGAAAAACCTTCACCATCATTCACTCCATCACTGTCTTGCCAGAAGGGTGCTTTACACTACAGTTTTTAAACTGCAACATTAACACCCCTCCTTCAGAGTGCAGGCACTGTACTTCCCATCTCCAGGACTCAAGTCCGGCCTGCCGGTTTCCCTGAACCCCTTCATAAATGTTACTTTGCTCACACTCCAACAGCACGTCAAGTATTAAAAACCATTTGTCTCCATTCACTCCTATCAAACACGCTCAAGCATGCCTGCTGGAAGTCCAAGCCCCTCGCACACAAAACCTCCTTTACCCCCTCCCTCCAACCTTTCCTAGGCCGACCCCTACCCCGCCTTCCTTCCACTACAGACTGATACACTCTTGAAGTTATTCTGTTTCGCGCCATTCTCTCCACATGTCCGAACCACCTCAACAACCCTTCCTCAGCCCTCTGGACAACAGTTTTGGTAATCCCGCACCTCCTCCTAACTTCCAAACTACGAATTCTCTGCATTATATTCACACCACACATTGCTCTCAGACATGACATCTCCACTGCCTCCAGCCTTCTCGCTGCAACATTCATCACCCATGCTTCACACCCATATAAGAGCGTTGGTAAAACTATACTCTCATACATTCCCCTCTTTGCCTCCAAGGACAAAGTTCTTTGTCTCCACAGACTCCTAAGTGCACCACTCACCCTTTTCCCCTCATCAATTCTATGATTCACCTCATCGTTCATAGACCCATCCGCTGACACGTCCACTCCCAAATATCTGAATACATTCACCTCCTCCATACTCTCTCCCTCCAATCTGATATCCAATCTTTCATCACCTAATCTTTTTATCCTCATAACCTTACTCTTTCCTGTATTCACTTTCAATTTTCTTCTTTTGCACACCCTACCAAATTCATCCACCAATCTCTGCAACTTCTCTTCAGAATCTCCTAAGAGCACAGTGTCATCAGCAAAGAGCAACTGTGACAACTCCCACTTTATGTGTGATTCTTTGTCTTTTAACTCCACGCCTCTTGCCAAGACCCTCGCATTTACTTTTCTTACAACCCCATCTATAAATATATTAAAAAACCAGGTATACAGAAGTAAGATTAGGGACAAGATTGGCCCACTTAAGAGTAACTCTGGTCAGATCACTGACAGTGATAAGGATATGTGTGAAATTCTCAATACTTACTCCCTCTCAGTTTTTACCCAGGAAAATACTAGCGATATTCCAAAAATAGATTATGCAGAACAGGACGATAATAAACTATGCACGATGGCGGTAATTAGTGACATGGGCCTCAGACAATTTGAGAAACTAAAACCTAACAAATCCCCAGGCCCTGATGAACTGTTTGCAAGGGTATTAAAGGAATGTAAAGAGGAACTTAGCATACCTTTGGCTAATCTTTTTAACATATCACTACAAACTGGCATAGTGCCTGTTAAGTGGAAAATGGCAAATGTAATACCTATTTACAAGGCAGGTGACAGGTCCTTGGCTTCGAACTATAGACCAATAAGCCTTTCCTCCATAGTGGGAAAATTTATGGAATCAGTAATTGCCGAAGCAATTCGTAGCCATCTTGATAGGCACAGATTGATTAATGAATGCCAACACGGTTTTACAAAGGGGCATTCCTGTCTTACGAATTTACTAACTTTTTTCTCTAAGGTGTTTGGGGAGGTAGATCATGGTAATTAATATGATATTGTGTATATGGACTTCAGTAAGGCTTTCGATAGAGTTCCACACCAGAGACTATTGAGGAAACTTAAGGCACACGGAATAGGAGGAGAAATTTTTTCCTGGGTAGAGGGATGGCTGACAAATAGGCAGCAGAGAGTTTGCATAAATGGGGAGAAATCAGAATGGGGGCACGTCACAAGCGGTGTTCCTCAGGGGTCATTGTTGGGCCCATTGTTGTTCACAATTTACATAAACGACATAGATGAGGGAATAAATAGCGACATAAGCAAATTTGCTGATGACACCAAGATAGGCCGTCCAATTCATTCTAATGAGGACACTAGAGCACTCCAGGATGATTTGAATAGACTGATGCAATGGTCGGAGAAGTGGCAGATGCAGTTTAATATTGACAAATGCAAAGTTCTAAATGTTGGACAGTTAAATAACCATGCCACATATAAACTAAATAATGTAGATCTTAATACTACTAATTGCGAAAAGGATTTAGGAGTTCTGGTTAGCAGTATTCTAAAACCAAGACAACAGTGTATTAGTGTTCGCAATAAAGCTAACAGAATTCTTGGCTTCATATCTAGAAGTATAAATAATAGAAGGCCTCAGGTTGTTCTTCAACTCTATATATCCTTGGTTAGGCCTCATTTAGACTATGCTGCTCAGTTCTGGTCACCGTATTACAGAATGAATATAAATTCTCTGGAAAACGTACAGAGGAGGATGACAAAGATGATCCCATGTATCAGAAATCTTCCCTATGAGGATAGACTGAGGGCCCTGAATCTGCACTCTCTAAAAAGGCGTAGAATTAGGGGGGATATGATCGAGGTGTATATATGGAAAACAGGAATAAATAAAGGGGATGTAAATAGCGTGCTGAAAATTTCCATCCAAGACAGGACTCGCAGCAATGGTTTCAAGTTGGAAAAATTCGGATTCAGGAAGGATATAGGAAAGCACTGGTTTGGTAATAGAGTTGTGGATGAGTGGAACAAACTCCCGAGTACAGTTGTTGAGGCTAAAACGTTGTGTAGTTTTAAAAATAGGTTAGATAAATACATGAGTGGGTGTGGGTGGGTGTGAGTTGGACCTGACTAGCTTGTGCTGCTGGGTCTGGTGCCGTGCTCCTTCCTTGAGTGGAGGTGACCAGACTGGGTGGGTTATTGGGCTAATCCGGGGGGGACATGGACCTGCTCCGCATGGGTCAGTAGGCCTGTTGCAGTGTTCCTTCTTTCTTATGTTCTTTATATATATATATATATATATATATATATATATATATATATATATATATATATATATATATATATATATGTATATATATATATATATATATATATATATATATATATATGTATATATATATATATATATATATATATATATATATATATATATATATATATATATATATATATATATATATATATATATATATATACACACATTCACATAGTAATTAAAACCATGGGTAAAGATCGATAATTGACAGGGTGGTTGTGACGTTATCGTATAATTATCAAAACGGACAATAAATAAAAGGGGAAGAAGGGTTAAAGGGGAGAGGGGTGGGAAGGGGAGGAAGAGGGGGGTAAGTACCGGGTCGATGGGAATATTGGACGTGGGTGGGGGAAAACATTATGGGAAGAGCCCGAGGGTAACAAACATCACCGCTTCCCAAGTGACCAAGAAGTAATATACAGCAGATCCTGTGAAACAGCAATATAGTGACATCCCCTGTTGTACCTGTTGTACCTGTTGTACCTGTTGTACCTGTTGTACCTGTCAACACTGACCTTACCATACACCGTCAAGAGTGATCTCTCCCACCTGTCAACACTGACCTTACCATACACCGTCAAGAGTGATCTCCCCACCTGTCAACACTGACCTTACCATACACCGTCAAGAGTGATCTCTCCCACCTGTCAACACTGACCTTACCATACACCGTCAAGAGTGATCTCCCCCACCTGTCAACACTGACCTTACCATACACCGTCAAGAGTGATCTCCCCCACCTGTCAACACTGACCTTACCATACACTGTCAAGAGTGATCTCCCCACCTGTCAGCACTGACCTTACCATACACCGTCAAGAGTGATCTCCCCCACCTGTCAGCACTGACCTTACCATACACCGTCAAGAGTGATCTCCCCCACCTGTCAACACTGACCTTACCATACACCGTCAAGAGTGATCTCCCCACCTGTCAACACTGACCTTACCATACACCGTCAAGAGTGATCTCCCCCACCTGTCAACACTGACCTTACCATACACCGTCAAGAGTGATCTCCCCCACCTGTCAACACTGACCTTACCATACACTGTCAAGAGTGATCTCCCCACCTGTCAGCACTGACCTTACCATACACCGTCAAGAGTGATCTCCCCCACCTGTCAGCACTGACCTTACCATACACCGTCAAGAGTGATCTCCCCCACCTGTCAACACTGACCTTACCATACACCGTCAAGAGTGATCTCCCCACCTGTCAACACTGACCTTACCATACACCGTCAAGAGTGATCTCCCCCACCTGTCAACACTGACCTTACCATACACCGTCAAGAGTGATCTCCCCCACCTGTCAACACTGACCTTACCATACACTGTCAAGAGTGATCTCCCCACCTGTCAGCACTGACCTTACCATACACCGTCAAGAGTGATCTCCCCCACCTGTCAGCACTGACCTTACCATACACCGTCAAGAGTGATCTCCCCCACCTGTCAACACTGACCTTACCATACACCGTCAAGAGTGATCTCCCCACCTGTCAACACTGACCTTACCATACACCGTCAAGAGTGATCTCCCCCCCTGTCAACACTGACCTTACCATACACCGTCAAGAGTGATCTCCCCCACCTGTCAACACTGACCTTACCATACACCGTCAAGAGTGATCTCCCCACCTGTCAACACTGACCTTACCATACACCGTCAAGAGTGATCTCCCCCACCTGTCAGCACTGACCTTACCATACACCGTCAAGAGTGATCTCCCCCACCTGTCAGCACTGACCTTACCATACACCGTCAAGAGTGATCTCCCCCACCTGTCAACACTGACCTTACCATACACCGTCAAGAGTGATGTCCCCCACCTGTCAACACTGACCTTACCATACACCGTCAAGAGTGATCTCCCCACCTGTCAACACTGACCTTACCATACACCGTCAAGAGTGATCTCCCCCACCTGTCAGCACTGACCTTACCATACACCGTCAAGAGTGATCTCCCCCACCTGTCAGCACTGACCTTACCATACACCGTCAAGAGTGATCTCCCCCACCTGTCAACACTGACCTTACCATACACCGTCAAGAGTGATGTCCCCCACCTGTCAACACTGACCTTACCATACACCGTCAAGAGTGATCTCCCCCACCTGTCAACACTGACCTTACCATACACCGTCAAGAGTGATCTCCCCCACCTGTCAACACGGACCTTACCATACACCGTCAAGAGTGATCTCCCCCACCTGTCAGCACTGACCTTACAATACACCGTCAAGAGTGATCTCCCCACCTGTCAACACTGACCTTACCATACACCGTCAAGAGTGATGTCCCCCACCTGTCAACACTGACCTTACCATACACCGTCAAGAGTGATGTCCCCCACCTGTCAACACTGACCTTACCATACACCGTCAAGAGTGATCTCCCCCACCTGTCAACACTGACCTTACCATACACCGTCAAGAGTGATCTCCCCCACCTGTCAACACGGACCTTACCATACACCGTCAAGAGTGATGTCCCCCACCTGTCAACACTGACCTTACCATACACCGTCAAGAGTGATCTCCCCCACCTGTCAACACTGACCTTACCATACACCGTCAAGAGTGATCTCCCCCACCTGTCAACACTGACCTTACCATACACCGTCAAGAGTGATGTCCCCCACCTGTCAACACTGACCTTACCATACACCGTCAAGAGTGATCTCCCCCACCTGTCAACACTGACCTTACCATACACCGTCAAGAGTGATCTCCCCCACCTGTCAGCACTGACCTTACCATACACCGTCAAGAGTGATCTCCCCCACCTGTCAGCACTGACCTTACCATACACCGTCAAGAGTGATCTCCCCCACCTGTCAACACTGACCTTACCATACACCGTCAAGAGTGATCTCCCCCACCTGTCAGCACTGACCTTACCATACACCGTCAAGAGTGATCTCCCCCACCTGTCAACACTGACCTTACCATACACCGTCAAGAGTGATGTCCCCCACCTGTCAACACTGACCTTACCATACACCGTCAAGAGTGATCTCCCCCACCTGTCAGCACTGACCTTACCATACACCGTCAAGAGTGATCTCCCCCACCTGTCAACACGGACCTTACCATACACCGTCAAGAGTGATCTCCCCCACCTGTCAACACTGACCTTACCATACACCGTCAAGAGTGATGTCCCCCACCTGTCAACACTGACCTTACCATACACCGTCAAGAGTGATCTCCCCCACCTGTCAGCACTGACCTTACCATACACCGTCAAGAGTGATCTCCCCCACCTGTCAACACTGACCTTACCATACACCGTCAAGAGTGATGTCCCCCACCTGTCAACACTGACCTTACCATACACCGTCAAGAGTGATCTCCCCCACCTGTCAACACTGACCTTACCATACACCGTCAAGAGTGATGTCCCCCACCTGTCAACACTGACCTTACCATACACCGTCAAGAGTGATCTCCCCCACCTGTCAACACTGACCTTACCATACACCGTCAAGAGTGATGTCCCCCACCTGTCAACACTGACCTTACCATACACCGTCAAGAGTGATCTCCCCCACCTGTCAACACTGACCTTACCATACACCGTCAAGAGTGATCTCCCCCACCTGTCAACACGGACCTTACCATACATCTCTCACTGATTACTATGTCTTACGTTTGATTAACTTTCAATGGCGTATGCTTAATAAACTTGACGTAATCTTGAACACAGCCATGAGGATGATACTTAGTGCTCAAATGTTAACTAGAATCATAAACTTGAGGGAAGAAATAAAACGTACTACTTTTTATACCAATAATATCCATAATATCAGTATCAGTCTACGCGAGGACAGTGCAATAATAAAGAGATGCTTCAAGAACGTATTTAGTTTACCGAAAAGAGACATGATATTAACAGCCGTACAAATATTTCTCTAGTCTCTCTCCTTGTGTTTCAGCAGGATACATCAAGAAGTCGATGTTCCTGTCTGGGGAGCATGGTATCACTTCGAAGGGTGTTCAGCAAGGATATCCTCTCGCTCCATTTCTGCATAGCGGTTAGGGGAAATCGCTATCAGAGTGACCAGTGAATTAAACATCTGGTTCACTGGCCGGCACAAAGGAGTCTCTTTTAGCAGATCTTGTTCAGGTCATGACACGGGGACAAGCCATGGAACTCGTCCTTAATTCATCCAAATGCGAAATCGTCTCAGCTAATCAGCAGTGAGATCCGTACTCTGAGTAGCATCAAAATTTGATGCCATTGACGCAATTCTCAAGAAAAAACTGGACGACTTGAGTACGTATAGGACAACGAATAAATAGGCAACCTAGAGGCTCATGATGTCTTGTAACTTCTCACAAAGTGCTATCAGTATGGAGTTCACTTTTAAAATGGTGGACGTAAATAACAGAGCGCTGTATAAATGGCGCTGGTTTCAGTGTGCCGTTATGTATCAATAACCATGGGGGAGGGCTAAACCCGTAGGATTATACAGCGCATGTGCGGGGGGATGGAAGGTATTCAGGCTCAGTACAGGGAACTGGAGCATAGATCACGTTCCCTAGATCAAGAGCCCCTTATCAGCTATTTCGGCAGTTTATTGTAGACAGCTGACCTGTGTCAAGGTGGTACTGTGTGTATAGACAGGTGCGTAATTATATAATGCTTACACTCTTATATAAATTCATACGTACATAGATATGTATGAAGAGTGGACATGTTTTCTTACACCTGCTGTACCTGTTCACCTAGTAAGTAGGTTCCTGGGTTCCCCGAAATGCTCTCCATAACAAGGAACTTTCTGTATTACTGTTGGTAGAATTACAGACAGTATGTTAGGTAAAAGGACATTTGTTTAACTAATGTGACATTTTATTGTGGCAACGTTTCGCTCTCCAGGAACTTTGTCAAGCCAGCTTGACAAAGCTCCTGGAGAGCGAAACGTTGCCACAGTAAAATGTCACATTAGTTGCATTTGTGTCCTTTTACCTAACAAGGAACTTTCTATATTATGCCAGTGATGTCAGGTAGGTCTGTAATAGGTGTATCATGTACATGAAGAAAATAAGACAATAATAATAATAATAATAATAATAATAATAATAATAATATTATTATTATTATTATTATTATTATTATTATTATTATTGTGAGCTAAGTTGGTTAGTGTGATTCTGTCATCTCACAACTAGCCTAGCGACATTGGTCCCTCTGATGAAGTACTGTAACGTAATATAGCTCTGCCAGACTTCTCCTGAGTTAACCTTCATTTAGTGGGTGTTGCTTGCTACAAGTTAATTAAGTCGAGTTCATTTACGATTGGTTGTTGCAAGACTAGTGTTAGTATGTTATCTTAGGCACATAACAAACCTCCATTTTTATATATTAATGTGTGGGCGAACTTGGATATGTTATGTTGTCCAGATTTCTCTCTCTCACTTTTTCCTTCGGCGACCCTACCCCTCCCCCCCGGCCCGCCCTTCAAGGCAGGCAAAATTGCTGACCTGGAGAATGTACAGAGAACTTTCACGGCACACATAAGTATGATAAAGCACCTAAATTACTTGGAACGGTTGAAGGCCCTTGATCTGTATTCCTTTGAACGCAGGAGAGAAAGATACATGATTATATGCACTTGAAAAATCCTAGAGGGACTAGTACCAAACCTACACACGAAAATCTCTCCCGATGAAAGGAAAAGACTTGGCAGGAGATGTAGCATCCCCCAATGAAAAATAGGAGCGCCACTAGGACGATAAGAGACAACACAATAAGTGTCAGCTGCCCAAGACTATTCATCTACCTCCCAGCATACATAAGGGGGATTACCAATAGACCCCTGGCTGTCTTCAAGGCGCTGGACAGACACCTAAAGTCAGTACCTGACCAGCCGGGTTGTGGTTCGTACGTTGGTTTACTTGCGGCCAGCAGTAACAGCCTGATTGATCAGACCCTTATCCACCACGAGGCCTGGTCTGAGACCGGGCCGCGGGGGCGTTGTTCCCTGAAACCCTTTCCAGGAAAACTCCAGGTACATAATTTTTATTGTCCAGCTGTATGATGCTGGAGGTAACCTACTACAAATTCCATTTAGTAGAATACTACAAAATCATCCTCACTACCTTAATAAAGTCTCCCAGCTTAATCTGACACAAACACTGCGTGAACACATCATGTGTGATGGAATACGACAAGGAAATATAGCTGGCTTGGTTCCCGCTATGTAACTATCACTAGCAGCAGCAGCAGCACGTTGCCGATGTGTCCAGTTTTGCTAATTAAAATAAATTCAAACAATCCATAGTTATTCATCTGCTCCGCGTTGGTTACTTCCAAAAACAAAATAACTGTGCAGGTGGGAGGAGAACACTGCCACCACCACACTACCACACACTGCCCCCACCACACTACCACACACTGCCACCACCACACTACCACACACTGCCACCACCACACTACCACACACTGCCACCACCACACTACCACACACTGCCACCACCACACTACCACACACTGCCACCACCACACTACCACACACTGCCACCACCACACTACCACACACTGCCACCACCACACTACCACACACTGCCACCACCACACTACCACACACTGCCTGGTAGACTGCCAGGTGACACTGCTACTAGGAAGTTCCCTGCTACTCCCACCACCACTGTAAGAGGAACTTGTGAAACTGATGCCTCTCCAGTATTGCTGCGAGTAAAGATCTAAGGACATTGACACCCATAATAAGATAAAATCCAACCTCCTCCCCCATACAAACACATTAAAATAATGATGATTGAGAATAATTATCAAGTGGAGGAGTACATCTGTGTGCTTCTGTTGAAGAGCCACACGCCTGCAGAGAGGAGTCAAGTGCTTTACCACGGACACTGACGTGGAGTCAAGGACACAACTATATATGCAAAAACAACAATTTTAAAGACGTCCTTAAGTCACTACACTGACATGTGACTATGACTAGCGTCGGGTGAATTTCTCTGAGAAATGAATTAGCAACGAGGACTTTTGTTGAGATTTTATTACGAGTCATTACAAACTGTTGTCGAGTTATGCTTATTTCTGGAGTAATTTGGTATGGGAGGGGGAGAAGAGTAAGTGGGATGAAAAGGAGGGAATGGGGGGGGGGGGTTAGAGAGTGGGAGGCTGATCCACTAAGCCACAAAATTCAGATTACTCTGCTTCCCGAATTTTGAATATGCGAAACTGCAGAAGAAAACGGAAATTCAATTGGCAGTGAACCTTGGTGTCAGTTTTGTGGTGGTCCCAGCCCGGTGTTTTATGCTGCCGTGACGTCACCTCCAGACACTCTGGCTTGGCCAG
The DNA here is from genome assembly GCF_038502225.1 of Cherax quadricarinatus. Lineage (NCBI taxonomy): Eukaryota > Metazoa > Arthropoda > Malacostraca > Decapoda > Parastacidae > Cherax > Cherax quadricarinatus. The sequence goes on from NC_091329.1 coordinate 20,038,707, forward strand.
AAAAAAATTGTATGTAAATGGAGACACCGTGAATCATCAAAGGCATATTTTTTCTTTTAAATTTGGGCGCTGAGGAGTGTTTGTTGAGTGTGGGAGAGTGGTGCAGCCAGGAGTGTTTGTTGAGTGTGGGAGTGAGGTGCAGCCAGGAGTGTTTGTTGAGTGTGGGAGTGAGGTGCAGCCAGGAGTGTTTGTTGAGTGTGGGAGTGAGGTGCAGCCAGGAGTGTTTGTTGAGTGTGGGAGTGAGGTGCAGCCAGGAGTGTTTGTTGAGTGTGGGAGTGAGGTGCAGCCAGGAGTGTTTGTTGAGTGTAGGAGAGTGGTGCAGCCAGGAGTGTTTGTTGAGTGTGGGAGAGTGGTGCAGCCAGGAGTGTTTGTTGAGTGTGGGAGTGAGGTGCAGCCAGGAGTGTTTGTTGAGTGTGGGAGTGAGGTGCAGCCAGGAGTGTTTGTTGAGTGTGGGAGTGAGGTGCAACCAGGAGTGTTTGTTGAGTGTGGGAGTGAGGTGCAGCCAAGAGTGTTTGTTGAGTGTGGGAGAGTGGTGCAGCCAGGAGTGTTTGTTGAGTGTGGGAGTGAGGTGCAGCCAGGAGTGTTTGTTGAGTGTGGGAGAGTGGTGCAGCCAGGAGTGTTTGTTGAGTGTGAGAGTGAGGTGCAGCCAGGAGTGTTTGTTGAGTGTGGGAGTGAGGTGCAGCCAGGAGTGTTTGTTGAGTGTGGGAGTGAGGTGCAACCAGGAGTGTTTGTTGAGTGTGGGAGTGAGGTGCAGCCAGGAGTGTTTGTTGAGTGTGGGAGAGTGGTGCAGCCAAGAGTGTTTGTTGAGTGTGGGAGTGAGGTGCAGCCAGGAGTGTTTGTTGAGTGTGGGAGTGAGGTGCAGCCAGGAGTGTTTGTCGAGTGTGGGAGTGAGGTGCAGCCAGGAGTGTTTGTTGAGTGTGGGAGTGAGGTGCTGCCAGGAGTGTTTGTTGAGTGTGGGAGTGTGGTGCAGCCAGGAGTGTTTGTTGAGTGTGGGAGTGAGGTGCAGCCAAGAGTGTTTGTTGAGTGTGGGAGTGAGGTGCAGCCAGGAGTGTTTGTTGAGTGTGGGAGTGAGGTGCAGCCAAGAGTGTTTGTTGAGTGTGGGAGTGAGGTGCAGCCAAGAGTGTTTGTTGAGTGTGGGAGTGAGGTGCAACCAGGAGTGTTTGTCGAGTGTGGGAGTGAGGTGCAACCAGGAGTGTTTGTTGAGTGTGGGAGTGAGGTGCAGCCAAGAGTGTTTGTTGAGTGTGGGAGTGAGGTGCAACCAGGAGTGTTTGTTGAGTGTGGGAGTGAGGGGCAGCCAAGAGTGTTTGTTGAGTGTGGGAGTGAGGTGCAGCCAGGAGTGTTTGTTGAGTGTGGGAGTGAGGTGCAGCCAAGAGTGTTTGTTGAGTGTGGGAGTGAGGTGCAGCCAGGAGTGTTTGTTGAGTGTGGGAGTGAGGTGCAGCCAAGAGTGTTTGTTGAGTGTGGGAGTGAGGTGCAACCAGGAGTGTTTGTTGAGTGTGGGAGTGAGGTGCAGCCAAGAGTGTTTGTTGAGTGTGGGAGTGAGGTGCAGCCAAGAGTGTTTGTTGAGTGTGGGAGTGAGGTGCAGCCAGGAGTGTTTGAGTGTGGGAGAGTGGTGCAGCCAGGAGTGTTTGTTGAGTGTGGGAGAGTGGTGCAACCAGGAGTGTTTGTTGAGTGTGGGAGAGTGGTGCAACCAGGAGTGTTTGTTGAGTGTGGGAGAGTGGTGCAACCAGGAGTGTTTGTTGAGTGTGGGAGAGTGGTGCAACCAGGAGTGTTTGTTGAGTGTGGGAGCAAGGTGCAACCAGGAGAGTTTGTTGAGTGTGGGAGTGTGGTGCAGCCAGGAGTGTTTGTTGAGTGTGGGAGTGAGGTGCAACCAGGAGTGTTTGTTGAGTGTGGGAGAGTGGTGCAACCAGGAGTGTTTGTTGAGTGTGGGAGAGTGGTGCAACCAGGAGTGTTTGTTGAGTGTGGGAGTGAGGTGCAGCCAGGAGTGTTTGTGGAGTGTGGGAGTGTGGTGCAGCCAGGAGTGTTTGTTGAGTGTGGGAGTGAGGTGCAACCAGGAGTGTTTGTTGAGTGTGGGAGTGAGGTGCAGCCAGGAGTGTTTGTTGAGTGTGGGAGTGTGGTGCAGTCAAGAGTGTTTGTTGAGTGTGGGAGTGAGGTGCAACCAGGAGTGTTTGTGGAGTGTGGGAGTGTGGTGCAGCCAGGAGTGTTTGTTGAGTGTTGGAGTGTGGTGCAGTCAAGAGTGTTTGTTGAGTGTGGGAGTGAGGTGCAACCAGGAGTGTTTGTTGAGTGTGGGAGTGAGGTGCAACCAGGAGTGTTTGTTGAGTGTGGGAGTGTGGTGCAGTCAAGAGTGTTTGTTGAGTGTGGGAGTGAGGTGCAACCAGGAGTGTTTGTTGAGTGTGGGAGTGAGGTGCAACCAGGAGTGTTTGTTGAGTGTTTGAGTGAGGTGCAGCCAGGATTGTTTGTCGAGTGTGGGAGTGAGATGCAGCCAGGAGTGTTTGTTGAGTGTGGGAGTGAGGTGCAACCAGGAGTGTTTGTTGAGTGTGGGAGTGAGGTGCAGCCAGGAGTGTTGTTGAGTGTGGGAGTGAGGTGCAGCCAGGAGTGTTTGTTGAGTGTGGGAGTGAGGTGCAGCCAGGAGTGATTGTTGAGTGTGGGAGTGAGGTGCAGCCAGGAGTGTTTGTTGATTGTGGGAGTGAGGTGCAGCCAGGAGTGTTTGTTGAGTGTGGGAGTGAGTTGCAGCCAGGAGTGTTTGTTGAGTGTGGGAGTGAGGTGCAGCCAGGAGTGTTTGTTGAGTGTGGGAGTGAGGTGCAGCCAGGAGTGTTTGTTGAGTGTGGGAGTGAGGTGCAGCCAGGAGAGAGGATCAAGCCTGAAGCTACTTGATCCACATCTGTCAACAGGTCAAAGTTAATACCGTGGGTATTATATGTCTATAACCCCGGTATTAAAAGCTAATTCCCAGAGTATTAAATAAACACCCCTGGGTTAACTTTTAATACCTGGGGTGATAACTTACTACCCGGGGAATTAACTCAATACCAGTTGTATTAAATTTTAATGCATCGGTTATTAAGTTAATATCATGGGCATTAACGTTACACCTGGGTATTAAGTTCATACCCCAGGGATTAACTTAATACCCGGGGTATTAACGATTAACACACTATCTCTTGCTCGTGTTAATCAACGATCTTCTATACTACAAGAATGAACTACAGAAGAATTAAGAGCAAGAATGGACTGGAGTCACACGATAAAGATGGGCAAGCTGAGCAGTATTATCACCCTCGGGTTAATATTCAGAGTCTCAGACTGAGACAGTACATACGCCATACAGCACCAGAGAACACAAGTTAAACATGGAGACTCTCAAAGGGCAACCTGTGGAACACAATCACCCCTTCATACATTGACAGCGAGGGGGAGGGAAAAATAATAATAATGAAACGGGTGTCCGTCCAGCCGGGCTGTGGTTCGTACGTTGGATTGCGTTCGGCCAGCAGTAAGAGCCTGGGTGATTAAGCACTTCCACCAGGCCTCCTCAAGGACTGGGCAGCGGGGGCGTTGACCCTCGGAACGATGTAGAGGTAGATGAGAGGATGAGGTATGAGGATGAGTGACAGACAACAGTGGTGAGCTATCAGCTAGATCTGTTAACATCTTCCGCAAAACCAATTACAGTTGGTGTCCCACAGGGAAGTGTCCTTGGCCCTCTTCTCTTTCTCCTATACATAAATGACCTACCAAATGCTTCGCAATTACTCAAACCCACACTTTTTGCAGATGACACTACATACGTCTTCTCTCACCCGAGCCCAGTCACGCTAGCCAATACTGTAAACACCGAATTACAGAAAATATCTACCTGGATGAGGACTAACAAACTTACACTAAACATTGACAAAACCTACTTCATTCAGTTTGGTAACAGAGCTACAGATGTACCTCTTAACATAACGATAAACAGATCACCTATCACAAAGCTAACAGAGGGAAAATTCTTAGGAATCCACCTCGATAATAGACTTAAATTTCATACACATATACAACAAATTTCTAAGAAAATTTCCAAGACTGTAGGCATACTATCGAAGATACGGTACTATGTTCCACAGTCAGCCCTCCTGGCCCTTTATAACTCTCTTATTTACCCCTATCTCACCTATGGAATTTGTGCATGGGGCTCAACAACAAGTAACCATCTCAGACCACTAATTACCCAACAAAAGGCTGCAGTTAGAATGATAACAAATTCTCACTACAGGCAACACACTCCACCAATATTCAAAACACTCAACCTACTCACCATACAAAACATCCATACTTATTATTGCACCTATTACATACATAGAACACTTAACTCTGATATTAACCCTCCCCTCAAACATCTCCTTGCCAACCTCAACAGAACACATGACCATAACACAAGGCACAGATCACTCTTTGATGTTCCTCGTGTCCATCTCACGCTATGCAAAAACTCAATGCACATAAAAGGCCCTAAAATCTGGAATTCATTACCTGTAAATATAAAAGAAACACTACCTGTTTATAAATTCAAGTCTCTTCTCAAAGTTCACTTACTCACTCAAAACCAAATAAATACTGAATAACTGAACCTTATAAATTGTATATCCAAAATGTTACTCACAATTATATCACATAAATGTTAAACCTAGGACCCAATCTAACTTTGTTATTTTTTTAAATACACTACCTAACAGAATACTCCATTCTACTGAATGTACAGCAATGCATGCAACCATATGACCTGTCTTTGTAATACTCATTTGTGCTTTATAGTTATCTGTTTACAATAATGTTTTATCACTGATTTCATCATTGCTTAGTTAATCTTAAGTTAATTTTAAGCCAGCCCGTAATGCTATGCATATAAGTGGCTTTGGCATGCTGCTCTTACCTGTATTTTTTTTGTACCTCTGTATGTATGCTAAAATTTCTAAATAACTAAATAAAGAGACATCCATCACAGAACCTACATAAGCACCATGTTCATGGCACGTATAAGAAATATAGGTTTGCTGTGTGCGCACAATACTCTCAATCTTCACCTGTTCTTTGGGCGTTTAGAATGGCCAGCTGGCTACGCTAAGAATGCAGTTGCAAGAAGGGGATGGTTTATAAAGTGATATTGATATATATCGTGCAACAGGCCTGGTAGGAAAGGAGACTATTCTTGTGAAGGTTACTTGCGTTGGGTGGGTAGGACGGCGAATGGGCAGCTTACATTAGTTTTCTGGGCAGCGTAGCGTAGATAGCTGGATTTTCTTATGAAACCCGCCCAACACGGGGCTGGAAATAAATGGTATAAAATACCGACACAATGGCAATATAAACACAAATGCAGTATAATGTGATCCTTTATTGACTACGTTTCGCCCACACAGTGGGCTTTTTCAAGTCACAAACAGAACTACCTGGGGTGGAAGGAACGCGAGTATTTATAGTCCGGCTGAGGTCAGGTGAAGAATGCTGCATCTGATGATGTACCGAGTTGGGTTGTAGAGTCTAAAAACTTGGGTAGCTTGGAAAGGAGACTGGACAAGTTTGTGAGCAGACCTTCTACAGTGTTCTTATGTGGGATAGCGATGAAGAAGTTTCTTGGCAAGTGGTTCAGCTATGTTATAGAAGCCACTATTCTGGTTGAAGTTGTCGGATATAGAAATAAGTGATGATTCCAGGATTCTTCGGTATTGAGTGTTGTCTTCTGTGGCGATAAGTCTTGAGTTTCTGTAGTTTATCAAGTGGTTGTGTGAATTACGGTGTTGTACGCAGGCATTCCTTGTGTCGTCAGACCTGCTTGCGTATTGGTGTTCTGAAATACGTGTTTGGAGGTCCCTTGATGTTTCGCCCACGTATAACTTGTTGCAGTCATTACAAGGGATTATGTATACCCCTGCAGAGGATGGAGGCTTGTCCTGCCTACTACTGGTGATGTCCTTGATGGTCGTGGTTGTGGAGGTAGATACTTGGAATGATGTTTTGGCAAAGATGTTGGAAACATGTTTGGCAATGGAGTTGGTGGGAAGGACTATGTATCTCTTCTCGGCAGTGTCTTCTCTGGGTGTGTTGAAGATGTTTAGTGCTCGCCGTCTGCAGTCTCTGATGAAGTGACGAGGATAGTGGAGTTTGGAAAATACCTGTTCAATTATAGTGCATTCTTCCTCAAGGAACTCGTTGCTGCAGATTCTGAGTGCACGCAGGAAGAAGCCTATAATTACACCACGTTTGGTTTTGGTGTCGTGGTGAGAGTAGAAGTGGAGAAGATCGTTTTGGTTGGTGGGTTTTCGATAGACTTTAAAACGAAGTTCGTGGTCAGCTTTGCAGAGTAGAACATCAAGGAAAGGAAGAGTGTTGTCGACCTCTTCTTCAAGTGTGAACTGGATTGAAGGCTCGACCTGGTTGAGCTTGTCTTGGAGAGCTTGAACGTTGAAGCGTTTAGGAGTTATGAGGAGAATGTCGTCAACATAACGGAGCCAGGTGACAGACGAAGGAATAATGGTGGAGAAACGTTCGGCTTCTAGATGTTCCATGTATAGGTTCGCTAGGACTGCACTGAGTGGCGAACCCATGGGTAGTCCAAAAGTCTGCTGAAAGAGGTGATTTTCAAAAGAGAAACACGTAAAGCCAACACATAGTTCAACCAGGTCGATGAAGTCGCTGGCTGGAATGGGAAGATCAAGTGAATCGTCAATTTTCTTGCGCAAGAGATCGATGGCTTGTTTAGTAGGTACTTTAGTGAATAGGGAAGTCACGTCAAGGCTGGAAAGTTTCTTGTTCCTGATGTTGATGTTGCGAATGCGATTGAGAAGATCACCTGAGTGTTTGAGATGTGCTGGACTGATAGTGCCCAAGAGTTTCGAGAGGTGTTTGGCGAGAATTCCTGAGAGCTTGTGGGGAGCACTGCCTATTCCCGAGGATATGGGCCTCAGTGGGATACCAGGATACAGGAACAAAATGCTCAATCTACTTAATGACCCAGATACCTACAAACCTCTCACAACTAACCAAGTGGACAACCTTACTAAAACTTTTCTTCAAAGGACTCGCCGCATTCTGAGGAGCTCAGAACAAGGGAAGAAACTTCTGCACACCATGCCCAGCAACCCCAGACCTGCCAGAATGTACGGCCTGCCAAAGACTCACAAGCCTGGTATCCCACTGAGGCCCATATCCTCGGGAATAGGCAGTGCTCCCCACAAGCTCTCAGGAATTCTCGCCAAACACCTCTCGAAACTCTTGGGCACTATCAGTCCAGCACATCTCAAACACTCAGGTGATCTTCTCAATCGCATTCGCAACATCAACATCAGGAACAAGAAACTTTCCAGCCTTGACGTGACTTCCCTATTCACTAAAGTACCTACTAAACAAGCCATCGATCTCTTGCGCAAGAAAATTGACGATTCACTTGATCTTCCCATTCCAGCCAGCGACTTCATCGACCTGGTTGAACTATGTGTTGGCTTTACGTGTTTCTCTTTTGAAAATCACCTCTTTCAGCAGACTTTTGGACTACCCATGGGTTCGCCACTCAGTGCAGTCCTAGCGAACCTATACATGGAACATCTAGAAGCCGAACGTTTCTCCACCATTATTCCTTCGTCTGTCACCTGGCTCCGTTATGTTGACGACATTCTCCTCATAACTCCTAAACGCTTCAACGTTCAAGCTCTCCAAGACAAGCTCAACCAGGTCGAGCCTTCAATCCAGTTCACACTTGAAGAAGAGGTCGACAACACTCTTCCTTTCCTTGATGTTCTACTCTGCAAAGCTGACCACGAACTTCGTTTTAAAGTCTATCGAAAACCCACCAACCAAAACGATCTTCTCCACTTCTACTCTCACCACGACACCAAAACCAAACGTGGTGTAATTATAGGCTTCTTCCTGCGTGCACTCAGAATCTGCAGCAACGAGTTCCTTGAGGAAGAATGCACTATAATTGAACAGGTATTTTCCAAACTCCACTATCCTCGTCACTTCATCAGAGACTGCAGACGGCGAGCACTAAACATCTTCAACACACCCAGAGAAGACACTGCCGAGAAGAGATACATAGTCCTTCCCACCAACTCCATTGCCAAACATGTTTCCAACATCTTTGCCAAAACATCATTCCAAGTATCTACCTCCACAACCACGACCATCAAGGACATCACCAGTAGTAGGCAGGACAAGCCTCCATCCTCTGCAGGGGTATACATAATCCCTTGTAATGACTGCAACAAGTTATACGTGGGCGAAACATCAAGGGACCTCCAAACACGTATTTCAGAACACCAATACGCAAGCAGGTCTGACGACACAAGGAATGCCTGCGTACAACACCGTAATTCACACAACCACTTGATAAACTACAGAAACTCAAGACTTATCGCCACAGAAGACAACACTCAATACCGAAGAATCCTGGAATCATCACTTATTTCTATATCCGACAACTTCAACCAGAATAGTGGCTTCTATAACATAGCTGAACCACTTGCCAAGAAACTTCTTCATCGCTATCCCACATAAGAACACTGTAGAAGGTCTGCTCACAAACTTGTCCAGTCTCCTTTCCAAGCTACCCAAGTTTTTAGACTCTACAACCCAACTCGGTACATCATCAGATGCAGCATTCTTCACCTGACCTCAGCCGGACTATAAATACTCGCGTTCCTTCCACCCCAGGTAGTTCTGTTTGTGACTTCTGTCTCACTGACTTGAAGGGAAGGGCGGGTGGTTAACACAGATTGTGCCCTAAATTACAGTAGACAGGCTGGGCAGGAGGGCAAAGAAGTAGCAGGAAGGGAAAGAACGGGCCAGGGTGTGGGAGGTACTGTATGGTCCATATTTCTTTTCAGTAAGTTTATTTAAGTAAAGGTAAACATCAATACAATTATCATACATAGTTACATATTTAAATTATCTAGGATAACAAAAAAAGTCGGACATATTGACTTATTCCCATTTTCCCATATCACCCCTTAATGTAATTTTTCTGAACACTGGGATGCATTCACTGCAATGTTAGGCTCATCTTACGTGATTTTAGGAGTCAATATGGAAACATTACGGAGTGCTTACGCACGTTATCTCCGCTGGCACCTACGCCTTAGGCTGTGTCTCACCACTTCCCCCAGCACCTCTGCCCTCTCCCTCGCTATGACAGCAAGCCTCCAGTCCTTCGCAGAAACTGGGCGGCAATTCCACTTTTAAAGTTGAAGTGCTTCATTGGTATGACTTCCTGCACTGGGATCTTCCTCGGGCATACACACTGTATCCTGTACAGTCGTAGCCAGACCACCTTCTTAGTTCCCGCCTTGTTTTGGAAAAAAGAAAAAAAGCTAGATTTCGACGCATGTGTCTACGTGGGCAGCCAATGAGGAGAGAGACGTACTGCATAACCCCAATCACTTATACCTAATACACGCGATTGGAACAATGCAGAGTGTGGCGTAAGTTCGCAATACAGCTGAATGCTAAACAGTCTAAAGTTATAGAGGGTCTTCCATCTTAGGGAGTGCATCAGAGAAGGTATTTTGAGAGCAATAAAATGAGGCATTTAGTTATTATATGATAATTTAAAACACTAATTAAACTAGAAATTTATATATATATTAAAAAGTTTGAACACACACACACACACACACACACAGTCCTAGGATCAGTGCAATTTTTGGTATATGTGAATGACATAATGTTCGCAGATGATGTGAAGTTAATGAGAATTAAATCAGATGAGGATCAGGCAGGACTACAAGGAGACCTGGACAGACTGGACACGTGGTCCAGCAACTGGCTTCTCGAATTCAACTCTGCCAAATGCAAAGTCATGAAGATTGGGGAAGGACAAAGAAGACCGCAGACAGAGTATAGGCTAGGTGGACAATGTTACAAAAAATGCGATATCTAATAAGCATAGTGAATACTAGAAAGGACTGCCGTTCTAGCATCCAGCCTGTTACTGGGTTTTTGTAACAAGTAGTCAGTATCCTTGTCCAATTATCCATTAGAATTTAGTAAGATTCAATAGTGCTTCAGGATTACAACTGGTAGGCTACTAACTAAAGAAATTAAAATTTAATAAATTTATTAATAATAATAAAATTGTCTAGGCGTATAAGATCAATTATAGTAATCAATGAATATAATATAGGATACAAGTTCCTACACTTCTCTCGTGTACAGTAGTATTGTGCTGAAGGCACATATCACATCTTTATGGCTTTTAAGTACCGTCTGGTACATTGTTAACATTTAATAACATAATACAAATATATACAAGTAAGTTTGTGTGAATGTGTGTAAGTGCTCTAAGTAGTTTGCTATGTCTCAAGACTCGAGTAGACTTAACCAGTGACTGACTAAAAGTCCTCACAAACCTGGAGTTTACCTGGAGAGAGTTCCGGGGGTCAACGCCCCCGCGGCCCGGTCTGTGACCAGGCCTCCTGGTGGCCTTCTTGACCAACCTGGCAATCAGAACAGCTTGCTTGAACAATAAAACGACTGATAAGCCGAACAGCAGTATAACAAGCAACAGCGACACAATCAGGAAAAAGGAGATAATATAACAACAAAAAAGTCACAAAAGTCACAAAACTCCCATACTACTGAATCTAAGTTCAGCATTAGAAAAATCCCCGACTGTAACAGTACACAGATACCAGTACAAGTTAGGTCAGAAGCTACAGCTCAGGGCCTGAGTTTCTCAGAGTGTCTATGCGACACACAACCTCAGTACAACGTCGAAAATCACTAAGTTTAGGCTATGTTCTGTGAACAGAGTTACACAGAACCAACAACAAGAAAACGACAGAGACGATCTTCCAACAAGGGCCCACAAGGTAGAGCTGGTGTGAGACCTCTTGTTAGAAGCAACATCCAACAGACAATAGCCAGTGCAGGCCAGCTAGACTCTCTCCAGGTGAGGTGTGATCACCCCCCAGACCACGTGACTCTCCATGGACTGCTGCTGCCCAGCAACACCGAGAAGCCGGCAGCGTAGCGAGCGAAACGATAATACAGTAGTTAGACAATGCTGTCAGCTACTTAACACTATGAGGACTGAATATTTATGTATATATATATATATATATATATATATATATATATATATATATATATATATATATATATATATATATATATATATATATGTCGTGCCGAATAGGCAGAACTTGCGATCTTGGCTTAAATAGCAACGCTCGTCTTGCCATATAGCACAAGCGAAAATTTGTGTATGTAATAATTTCGCCTGATTCATTCTGAACCTAACGAAAAACAATATATTTCACTGTGTTTGTTTAGTATTAAATTATTGTAAACAAATCTAAAATATATTTAGTTGGGTTAGGCTAAAATAAATTGTTCTTGTTATAATAAGGTTAGGTAAGTTTTCTAAGATTCTTTTGGAGCAAAATTAAAATTTTTTACATTAACATTAAAGAAAAAAATATACCTTTAAACGTATAACAGAAATTTTTAGAATGGACTTAATTTTAAATGAGCTCTTGCTAATTGACCAGTTTTACATATTCGGCACGACACACACACACACACACACACACACACACACACACACACACACACACACACACACACACACACACACACACACACACACACACACACACACACACATATATATATATATATATATATATACATATATATATATATATATATATATATATATATATATATATATATATGTGTGTGTGTGTGTGTGTGTGTGTGTGTTACATCCTACCTAATAACATAACTAAGTCAAATAATAATATAGAGCAATATATTTACGATTTAGCTAATATCGCAAATATAAGCAATATAAAATTATATGAACAGGTAATATACATTATATACATTGTGACCCATTCAGGGGTCGCAATACCCCCCTCCCCCAGCACGACAAACGGTCGCACTAAGAGCTGCGTTAGTGTCTTTCACATGATTACTCTTATAATAACTCATGTCACTTTAATAACACAATTTAATATAAAAAATCAGAGTCACTCTTGTGCCAAGCACTTATTATATTTCACAGTGTCTATTTCACTAAGTTATGACCCTCGTACTAGGGCATTACACAGTATCTTATCTCTGCATACTCATGGTTATGTACATCAGTGTAGAGACAGGATAGCGTAGACAAGCATGACACGTTGTGGCTCGATCATAGTAGTGGAGACTGAATATGAACAGCATTCTTGTGCGATAGACAGAGAACGGCATTCCACTCTTAAGTAGTGGTGCAGTAACTTAAGGTGTGTAGTGAGGATGGGGGGTCTGCGGCAGGACTGTCCCACCACTCAGTAACATCGCTCACACAACACTACACACTCAACACTCAGCTTCTGTCTCCAACTGTCTCCTCACACCAACATATATCACCACTACTGTGAATATATGAATAGAATAATTAGACATGAGTATACATAGTTAACATGGGCTGGATAGATTACGTTACTTACTGAATTTGATGTAGCAAGTAACAAAAGGTATTTGGGCATAAAATTACGTTAATTTAAATGTAACAATAATAATTAAGGACGTGACAAAGCGTCAGCAGTTACATTACAATGACCACTGATATGTTGTATACTAATAGAGTATGGCTGGATTCTGAGTGCCCACCTCATGATCCTAGATTTTTTACTCTTCATTGTATTTATGTAGGTGAGTGGATTGTGGTCTGAAAAAACGTTAATTTTAAATGGGGAAGTGCCCAAATACACGTCAAAATGTTCCAAGGACACCACAATAGCTAGAGCCTCTTTCTCAATAGTGGCATAATTTTTCTGGTGTCGTTTGAGCATAGATGAATAGTAACATATAGGATGGAGAATATCAGTGGATGTTGACTGTTGGAGCAGCACAGCATCCACTGCATAACCAATCGCATCTATATGTAAAAACAAAGAAAGATTGAAATTAGGACTCCTCAACACAGGAGCAGAGGAAAGCAGACACTTCAACCTTGTAAACGAGTCTGAACAATCCCTAGTCCAGATGAACTGAACTCTGTTACTAGTAAGCTCAGTGAGAGGTGCAGGTGGAGGTGTGTGTGCTGGCTTGCCTGTCACTTGACACATATGGCAACGTGGCACATGATCATCTACTGTTTCCTTTATTTTTGGCCAAGTAAAATGTTTTGCCAGTTTACCGAGTGTCTTCTTGACACCCAAATGTCCTCCTATGGGACTATTGTGAGCAAAATCAATGGCTTGTTCACGAAATGTAACTGGTAACACTACGAGATGCTTGACTGTGGTGGAAACACTATCAGCTGACAACTTACATGTATTTTTCTCCACCGTTACTATAATAGTAACAATTATCGAGATTCTTTGCTTCACTCTCAGTAACTGCTATATCTCTCAGTCTTTCCAGTGACTGATCAACAAACTGATCCTTGATTAAATCATCATGAGTTAGAAATTTAGCGTCAGTTGTGTCCTGACTAGGTTGATGACCAGGGGGAGTCAGTGTTAACGATCCTGGGCGCAGAGCATCACTAAACAACATATTCAATAACAATACATCTATCTTGCAATAGGTATCATCAGTTACGGGCAGTACATCTCTCAATAACGTGAGATAGCTGCCAGTGTCTCTGAAAGTAATTATCTCAGTTAGATGTGATTCGTCAAGTCCTACGTTACCTTTCGATAAGTAAGACTCATCGCTGAACGAATCTTTTCGTCAGATACACTTTCTGACACTAGTCATCTATCCCGAGTAATATCTAAAACAGTGGGATCAGAGGTATTACTAGGATTTTGGTGCCTTTGTTGCATGAAAGAGGATACGACTTGTGTGGGGGCGCCAACCACACGACCGCTTCTCTTATCTCTAACTTATAGCAATACTTTCTAGCATGTCCTTTTCTGTTACAATAGGTACATTTAACTTTTTTCTTCTTGGTATCAGACTTCTGTCTAGCCACAGAGACAGATTCAGGATTGTGAGTTTTCCTGGTAAAGGTATGAGAAGTTACAGTAGCAGGTACATCAGGCCGGCTCTAATCAGCTGATTTAGGTTGCCAACTTCTAGGACAATTTTTAGTTACCTTGTTTCTCTGTGTTTTAGTATGTACAAGTTTGTGAGAAATCTCGTAATTGTCTGCTAATGCTGCAGTTTCCAGAATATCCGCGGCAGTATGATCGATCAGATATTCTTGTATGTCAGCGGACATACAGTTGTAAAACTCTTCGTGAAGTAACAACTGAACCAGACTGTTATAATTATTGTACTTAGTGGCTCTGCACCACCTCTCAAATGCAACTTTTTTCTCACGAGCAAACTCTACACAAGTTTGATCTTGTCGTCATTGTAATGTACGAAATGCACGTTGATAACTTACAGGTAACAAGTTATATGTCTCTAGAATAGTTTCCTTGACAGCATCATAACGAATGTACTTGGCAAATGGTAAAGCAGCAGTACAAGTTTGAGCTCTTCCTGTCAAAGCTGTGTGCAACAAGGTAGCCCAGTGCTTACGTGGCCAGTTCATAACAAGTGCCTGGTTCTCAAACACATCACAGTAGGTGTCTAAGTCACTCTCAAAAAACTTAGGAACCATTGAGGCAGCTTTCTGCACATTAAATGTGGCCTGTGTTGTACTAACAGGTTTATCAACTTTGTCAGATCTATCAGTCTGTTGTCTTCCGAGACGAACATTTTCTCTCTGGAAATCTTCGTTCAGTTTCCTCCGTGCCTCTATTTGTGCAGTCTGCAACATAATGAGGCATTCCAGCCTCTCAAATTGTTCCTCAGAGATAGGACCAGTGGGTAATGGAGGAGTAAGGAATCTAACGAATGAGCCTGGATGGTCCTTAGGTCGGACACCTTGTCCAGCCATCCCTAGAGAGTCTAGATCTGGTCTAGGATAAGTAGATACAAGTGTAGCATACACGGTACTAGTATGAGGCTAAGTCATACTACCAGCTACACTCTGTACTATTGACTTAGGCAGGAAGTTGCACTAGGCTCAGACACTTCTGCCATAGTTGCTCTCTCTTCTACGTCATCAAATAGTCATACTTCCTAATTGTGATACTAGGCTCTCTGTATCTGAATCATAATAAGACATCTCTGCATGAGCAGTAAACAATATATCTTTAATTAACGCTCTGGCAGTTTCTGCAGTGTAATTCCTGTTATACGTCACACCGAGATATTTGGCTACTCGCCAACACGTCTGAAGTTTTAATGTACTCAACTCGGACGAAGTCAGAGTATCAATTAATTGTTTCACTTTGACATACATCACGAAAATAAATGCACTACGAGAGAGTGATTATGGAAAACTGTAATCCTAATAAGAATTTTAGTGTTGGTTGTCTTAGAGCTAGAGCTCATAAACAGTATTTCCATCTCCTTGGATCAAGAGACTCAGTCAAACATACATCCACGTATTATGTTGTGCAAGACTAAACTCAAAGTCTTCAGATTAGGAAAGTACTCAAAGTGTTTGATTATAGAGTTACTAGTGTGTCAAACTGGATAATTTCTCCAATACCTTGGATCAAAAGCATCCCAGACAGGCCCCCATTTGTTACAAAAACCCAGTAACAGGCTGGATGCTAGAAGGGCAGTCCTTTCTAGTATTCACTGGAGATCTCTATGCCTATTAGATATCGCGTTTTTTGTAACAAATGGGGGCCTGTCCAGGAGGCTTTTGATCCAAGGTGTTGGAGAAATTGTCCAGTTCGACACACTAGTAACTCTATAGTCAAACACTTTGAGTACTTTCCTAATCTGAGCGAAACGATAATACAGTAGTTAGACAATGCTGTCAGCTACTTAACACTAGCTTTGAGCACTGAATATATATGTATATATATATATATATATATATATATATATATATATATATATATATATATATATATATATATATATATATATATACATATATATATATATATATATAAGTAGTCAAAAAAGGGGCTGGAGCATCCCTTCCGGAAAAAGGCATGCGGCTGGAGCATCCCTTCCGGAAAAAGGCATGCGGCTGGAGCATCCCTTCCGGTTTAGCCGTGCGGCAGAGACATCCCTTCCGGTCTAGGACCAGCGGCTGGAGGGTCACCTTTTCACACCTAGGTGTTACTTCCGGTTTTGACCATGACCTCGCCCTCGAGACTACCTCACCCTTGACCCCCCCAACCAATACCCCCGCCCACGACCCCCCCCCCTTCGCGACCCCGCCGTCGCGCCGCGCCCGCGCGCCCGCCCGCCGCCTGCCCGCGCGCCCGCCCGCGCGCCTGCCCTTCGCCCTTCGCGCCCCGCCTGCGCGCCCGCCCGCGCGCCCGCCCGCGCCTTCTGCTGCGCCTTCTGCAGCGTCATCCGGATCGCCCCCCGCGCCTCGAATTTTTTCCGATTTTTTTCGAATTTTTTTTGAATTTCATTTTCTTGTGCTCTCCATCTCCTCGGATCAAATTTTTGAAGTTCCCCCTCTCACTTTCACCCCCATCCCAAAATTTCTCGATATTACCAAGTTTTTGGATTCCCCCCTATGGGGGTTTCGAAAGTCTCCATCTCCTCGGATCCCCCTCCCACTTTCACCCCCCAACCCCAAAAAATTTCTCGATAATACAAGTTTTTGGATTCCCCCCTATGGGGGTTTTCGAAATTCTTATGATCTCCTTGGATCAAGTTTTTTGGATTCCCCCCTATGGGGGTTTCGAAAGTCTCCATCTCCTCGGATCAAATTTTTTGGATTCCCCCCTATGGGGTTTTCGAAATTCTCCATCTCCTTGGATCAAGGTTTTTTGGGTACCCCTCCTTTCACCCCAAATTTTCTCGACAATACCATGACTCCATCTCCTCGGATCGAGTTTTTTGGATCCCCCCTATGGGGTTTCCGAAATTCTCCATCTCCTCGGATCAAATTTTCTCGACAATACCATGACTCCATCTCCTCGGATCAAGTTTTTTGGATTCCCCCCTATGGGGTTTTCGAAATTCTCCTTGGATCAAATTTTTGGATTACCCCTCTCACTTTCACTCCCACCCCAAAATTTCTCGATAATACCAAGACTCCATCTCCTTGGATCAAGGTTTTTGGATTCCCCCCTCTGGGGGTAAGCATTCAAATGAACTCCCCCTATGGGGCATGCTTACTACAGGTCTAATGAAGGGTGTTTACTCGGCGGTCAGTGACGTCAGTATTCCTCTCATTAAGTTAAATGAACTAAAAAGGACCACGCGCACACAGGTTGAATCTTGTCTACCCTTTTACCCACACTCCAACCAACACCTCACAATTTTCACTCATAACCCCCAATTTTTCTCGTTTTAACCCTTTTAGTTCATTAAAGTTAATAAGGGGACACATGCATCAGAAAGTCACCACATCGCTTACATCCACTTTCGTTAAATTCACTACTCACAATTTTACATATTACGAAGTTAAATACGCACTTTTACTTTGAACATCTTCAAAACACTCTCATAAATCATTTGAATACTCACAAAAAATACCTTTATACATTTCCAAACAACACTGAAATACTCCAAAAACATCATTCGAACACCCCCAAATCACCTCTGAATACTCCCAGAACACCTTTATAAGTACTCTTGCACATCATTTGAACACCTTCATAAGTACTCTCATAATCATTTGTACACCTTCAAAAAACACCTTTGAATACTCACATAAACACCCTTGAACACCTTCAAAACACCTTCAAAGCACTCTCATAATCATTTGAACACACTCAAAACACCTTTGAATAACCTCAAAACACCTTTGAACACCTTCAAAACACCCTTGAACACCTTCAAAACACCCTTGAACACCTTCAAAAACAACATTTGAACACACTCAAAACACCTTTGAACACCTTTGAACATTTCCAAAACACTATTTGAGTACTCCCAAATAAGATTTGACATCTCTAATTTATCTGCACTTACACATTTCATTAAATTACAACTCATCCCTCAGTCTCCAGACTCCACAACATTATCACAAAAACTAACTCAAACACTTTACTTTGAACACCCCCAAAAACACTCTCATAATCATTTGTACACCTTCAAAAAACACCTTTGAATACTCACATAAA
The DNA here is from genome assembly GCF_038502225.1 of Cherax quadricarinatus. Classification (NCBI taxonomy): domain Eukaryota; kingdom Metazoa; phylum Arthropoda; class Malacostraca; order Decapoda; family Parastacidae; genus Cherax; species Cherax quadricarinatus. The sequence continues at coordinate 20,056,778 of NC_091329.1, forward strand.
CACCCTTGAACACCTTCAAAACACCTTTGAATAACCTCAAAACACCTTTTGAACACCTTCAAAACACCCTTGAACACCCTTGATCACCTTCAAAAAAACAACATTTGAACACACTCAAAACACCTTTGAACACCTTTGAACATTTCCAAACAACACTGAAACACTTCCAAAAACACCATTTGAGTACTCCCAAATACACCACTGAATACTAAAACACCACTGAATACACTCAAAACACCACCAAAATCACCATGAAACACTTCCAAAAAAACACAATTTGAGTAATCCCAATTACACCACTGAATACTACTAAAACACCACTGAATTCAATCAAAACACCCTTCAACACCTTCAAAACACCTTTGAACACCTTTGAACATTTCCAAAAACACTATTTGAGTACTCCCAATTACACCACTGATTACTACTAAAACACCGCTGAATTCAATCAAAACACCCTTCAACACCTTCAAAACACCTTTGAATATCGTTTTTAAACTAATTTCATCACAACCCACTTATATCATCTTTTTTCGGTAACTCTAATTCGACTACACTACCCTCATCAATTACCAACAAATTTTACTCGTTTTAACTAATGTCATCACTGTAACCAAGATTTTCACAAAAAAAAAATCTCTATGACACCTAACACACACGCACACACACCCCACAACACCCACAATTTTTCTCGTTTTAACCCTTTTAGTTCATTAAAGTTAATAAGGGGACACAGTACATCAGAAAGTCACAACAACAACATCCACAACCCATAATTTTTTTTCTCGTTTTAACCCTTTTAGTTCATTAAAGTTAATAAGGGGACACACTACATCAGAAAAAGTCCCAACAACAACCCACTTATAACATTTTTTCGGTATCTCTAGTTCGTCAACAACACCCACAACACCCACATCCCACAACACCCATGAACATTTCCAAAACACTATTTGAGTACTCCCAATTACACCACTGATTACTACTAAAACACCGCTGAATTCAATCAAAACACCCTTCAACACCTTCAAACACCCTTGAACACCTTCAAAACACTCTTGAACACTTTCAAAAACACCTTTGAACATTTCCAATCAACACTGAAACACTCCCAATTACACCACTGATTACTACTAAAACACCGCTGAATTCAATCAAAACACCCTTCAACACCTTCAAACACCCTTGAACACACTCAAAACACCCTTCAACACCTTCAAAACACCTTTGATCACCTTCAAAAACACCTTTGAATACATTCAAAACACTCTCATAATCATTTGAACACACTCAAAACACCTTTGAATAACCTCAAAACACCTTTGAACACCTTCAAAACACCCTTGAACACCCTTGATCACCTTCAAAAAACAACATTTGAACACACTCAAAACACCTTTGAACACCTTTGAACATTTCCAAACAACACTGAAACACTTCCAAAAACACCATTTGAGTACTCCCAAATACACCACTGAATACTAAAACACCACTGAATACACTCAAAACACCACCAAAATCACCATAAACTAAGATCAACACCCACATCCCACAAAAACACCTTTGAACATTTCCAATCAACACTGAAACACTTCCAAAAAACACAATTTGAGTACTCCCAATTACACCACTGATTACTACTAAAACACCGCTGAATTCAATCAAAACACCCTTCAACACCTTCAAACACCCTTGAACACACTCAAAACACCCTTCATCACCTTCAAAACACCTTTGATCACCTTCAAAAACATCTTTGAACACATTCAAAACACTCTCATAATCATTTGAACACACTCAAAACACCTTTGAACATTTCCAAAACACCTTTGAACACCTTCAAAACACCCTTGAACACCCTTGATCACCTTCAAAAAACAACATTTGAACACACTCAAAACACCTTTGAACACCTTTGAACATTTCCAAACAACACTGAAACACTTCCAAAAACACCATTTGAGTACTCCCAAATACACCACTGAATACTAAAACACCACTGAATACACTCAAAACACCACCAAAATCACCATAAACTAAGATCAACACCCACATCCCACAACACCCACAACACACAACACCCACAATTTTTTCTCGTTTTATCTAATTTCATCAGAAAGTCACAACACCCACACCTCCCATTTTTTTTCTCGTTTTAACCCTTTTAGTTCATTAAAGTTAATAAGGGGACACACTACATCAGAAAAAGTCACATCAACAACCCACTTATAACGTCTTTTCGGTATCTCTAGTTCGACAACAACACCCACATCCCACAACACCCACATCCCACATCCCACACACACACAGACACACACACACACACCCTAACCTAGCCTAACCTAACTTATCCTAACCTAGCCTAACCTAACCTAACCTAGCCTAACCTAACTTAACCTAACCTAACCTTTACCTAACCTTTACCTAACTTAACCTAACCTAACCTAACCTTTACCTAACCTTTACCTAACCTAATCTAACCTTGCCTAACCATTACCTAACCTAACCTAACCTATCTTAACCTAACCCAACCTAACCTAGCCGAACCTATCCTAACCTAACCTAAAATATATTGGAACACTTCCAAAAAATACATTAGAGTACTCCAGAATTACTTTGAACGACTCCATTTTTGGATATTTCCAAATTAGTTTTGAAAACTTTATCGTAAAATCGAACATTATTTTCTTGTTGGTAAACACACTCAATGGTAGAAATATTTACTCGATTTCCGAATAGAAACACTTTCCTCGCTCTGAGAGACTCATTGTGGGTCACCCTTCCCCCCCAACACCACTGGGTAATGCGGTTCACACCCAAGGTAGATTTAAGATAATCATGAACACCTGCGCCAACTCAGGACAGACAGACGCCATGAAATGCGGGTAACATCCAAGGTAGAAAAATCATCTCTTTCCAGACCAACTGTCTATCCTAACCTAACCTAACCTAACCTAACCTAATTCCTAACCTAATCTAACCTCACCTAACCGAACCTAACCTAACTCCATCAATCACCTCTATCCTAACCTAACCTAACCTAACCTAACCCAACCTAACTCCATCAAACACCTCTATCCTAACCTAACCTAACCTATCCTAACCTAACCTAACTCCATCAAACACCTCGAATACTACCTAACTTAACCTAACCTAACCTTACCTAACCTACCGAACCTAACCTAACCTAACCTAACCTATCCTAACCTGTCCTAACCTAACCTAACCTATCCTAACCTAACCTAACCTAACCTAACCTAACTTATCCTAAGCTAACCTAACCTAACTTATCCTAACCTAACCTAACCTAACTTATCCTAACCTAACCTAACCTAACCTAAAATAACGAACCTAACCTAACTTATCCTAATCTAATCTAACCTATCCTAACCTAACTTATCCTAACCTAACCTAACTTATCCTAACCTAACCTAACCTAACCTAACCTAAAATAACCTAACCTAACTTATCCTAACCTACTCACTTTACTTTGAACACCTTCAAAACACTCTCATACATCATTTGAGACCCCCTTTTCTCAATATCTCTCATCCACAACCTTTATCATCTCACTACAGAACAACCCCAAGATTACTTCGAACACTCTCATAAAGCATTTGAGTACTCACATAAACACTTTTGAACATTTCCAAACAACACTGAAGCACTTCCAAAATATCATTTTGATTACTCCCAAATAAGATTTGACAGCTCTAATTTATCTACACTTACACATTTCATTAAATTACATCTCATCCCCCCAAACTCCTCCCTCATTCTCCAGACTTTACAACATTAGCACAAAAAAAAAAAAAACTAACTCATACACTTATGACATGAGACATTACCATATCTAACACACTGACTAACTTTGAACCAACTCTGAACACCACTGATCTTCTTCAAAAAATGCTCTGCACATCATTTGAACACCTTCAAAAAAAACACCATCAAACACCTCCGAATACTCCCAAAAAAACACTACTGATTACTACCAAATCACCACTGAATACTACCAATCACCGTCAAAATCACCAGAAACTAAGTTTAACATCACCATCTAACATCCTTTTTATAGAAATCCCCTCAAATCACTATAACCAAGAACTCCCTCCCCATTTGGCGCATAAAAAAAAAAAAAGCATGAACACAAACCTAATACGCAAACACTTAGTACATGATCACCATCAACTGAAAACATATCTTGTACACACACATAATATAAGACAATCACCAACTACAATCACCCATGTTCACTTACCTCAAAATCACTAATATCACAGAAAACAATCATTTTTATAAACATTTCACACACACACACAAAAAAAAAATCATATTTGACAATATCTAAGCGCACTCACCTCACTACCACCAACACACGATGTCTCACCTCACAGGACCGACGAGCTCACCTCCAGTGACGTCACACTCCCATTGTGTTACTTGGTGGTTGGTAACATCACACCTAACCCCCCTTGTTTCAACCTGTTGTACCCTACATTATCTAAGAACACTATATCCAAGACGATTACCAGATTTTATGATCCCCAACACCAAGATCACAGAAAACACACATTTTTATAATTATTCACACAAAAATCACGATCACCAATTCCATATCATGTTTACCGTCATCTATCAACACTAATCACCAAGATCACCAAAAAATCTAAGATCATGCATCTCAAAACTACTATGATCACTGAAAACACTTATTTTTTAAACATTCGCACAAAAATAAGACATACACAAAAATACCACAACACTTCCACCAACATCTATAACATAACATGAGCACTATAACATATCACTATCACAAAAAAAAAATAATACACAGACACCCACATATTATACATTTCAATTGCAAATTTAAGACATGAGACATACACACCAAATCTAAGACATTCACCTCCAACTAAGACATACACATCACCCCTAAAACTTCCTTCCTTATTCATTCCGTATATCTCCTAGAGCTGTTTTAACCCCGACGGATCCATCACGACGTAGGAGCCAGAGTGTAGTAGGTGGTGTTGGAGTGGTGATGGTTCCTCTGGCTCCTACGTCGTGATGGATCCGTCGGGGTTAAAACAGCTCTAGGAGATATACGGAATGAATAAGGAAGGAAGTTTTAGGGGTGATGTGTATGTCTTAGTTGGAGGTGAATGTCTTAGATTTGGTGTGTATGTCTCATGTCTTAAATTTGCAATTGAAATGTATAATATGTGGGTGTCTGTGTATTATTTTTTTTTGTGATAGTGATATGTTATAGTGCTCATGTTATGTTATAGATGTTGGTGGAAGTGTTGTGGTATTTTTGTGTATGTCTTATTTTTGTGCGAATGTTTAAAAAATAAGTGTTTTCAGTGATCATAGTAGTTTTGAGATGCATGATCTTAGATTTTTTGGTGATCTTGGTGATTAGTGTTGATAGATGACGGTAAACATGATATGGAATTGGTGATCGTGATTTTTGTGTGAATAATTATAAAAATGTGTGTTTTCTGTGATCTTGGTGTTGGGGATCATAAAATCTGGTAATCGTCTTGGATATAGTGTTCTTAGATAATGTAGGGTACAACAGGTTGAAAACAAGGGGGGGTTAGGTGTGATGTTACCAACCACCAAGTAACACAATGGGAGTGTGACGTCACTGGAGGTGAGCTCGTCGGTCCTGTGAGGTGAGACATCGTGTGTTGGTGGTAGTGAGGTGAGTGCGCTTAGATATTGTCAAATATGATTTTTTTTTTTTTTTTTTGTGTGTGTGTGTGTGAAATGTTTATAAAAATGATTGTTTTCTGTGATATTAGTGATTTTGAGGTAAGTGAACATGGGTGATTGTAGTTGGTGATTGTCTTATATTATGTGTGTGTACAAGATATGTTTTCAGTTGATGGTGATCATGTACTAAGTGTTTGCGTATTAGGTTTGTGTTCATGCTTTTTTTTTTTTTATGCGTCAAATGGGGAGGGAGTTCTTGGTTATAGTGATTTGAGGGGATTTCTATAAAAAGGATGTTAGATGGTGATGTTAAACTTAGTTTCTGGTGATTTTGACGGTGATTGGTAGTATTCAGTGGTGATTTGGTAGTAATCAGTAGTGTTTTTTGGGAGTATTCGGAGGTGTTTGATGGTGTTTTTTTGAAGGTGTTCAAATGATGTGCAGAGCATTTTTTGAAGAAGATCAGTGGTGTTCAGAGTTGGTTCAAAGTTAGTCAGTGTGTTAGATATGGTAATGTCTCATGTCATAAGTGTATGAGTTAGTTTTTTTTTTTTTTGTGCTAATGTTGTAAAGTCTGGAGAATGAGGGAGGAGTTTGGGGGGATGAGATGTAATTTAATGAAATGTGTAAGTGTAGATAAATTAGAGCTGTCAAATCTTATTTGGGAGTAATCAAAATGATATTTTGGAAGTGCTTCAGTGTTGTTTGGAAATGTTCAAAAGTGTTTATGTGAGTACTCAAATGCTTTATGAGAGTGTTCGAAGTAATCTTGGGGTTGTTCTGTAGTGAGATGATAAAGGTTGTGGATGAGAGATATTGAGAAAAGGGGGTCTCAAATGATGTATGAGAGTGTTTTGAAGGTGTTCAAAGTAAAGTGAGTAGGTTAGGATAAGTTAGGTTAGGTTATTTTAGGTTAGGTTAGGTTAGGTTAGGTTAGGATAAGTTAGGTTAGGTTAGGATAAGTTAGGTTAGGTTAGATTAGATTAGGATAAGTTAGGTTAGGTTCGTTATTTTAGGTTAGGTTAGGTTAGGATAGGTTAGGTTAGGATAAGTTAGGTTAGGTTAGCTTAGGATAAGTTAGGTTAGGTTAGGTTAGGTTAGGTTAGGATAGGTTAGGTTAGGTTAGGACAGGTTAGGATAGGTTAGGTTAGGTTAGGTTAGGTTCGGTAGGTTAGGTAAGGTTAGGTTAGGTTAAGTTAGGTAGTATTCGAGGTGTTTGATGGAGTTAGGTTAGGTTAGGATAGGTTAGGTTAGGTTAGGATAGAGGTGTTTGATGGAGTTAGGTTGGGTTAGGTTAGGTTAGGTTAGGTTAGGATAGAGGTGATTGATGGAGTTAGGTTAGGTTCGGTTAGGTGAGGTTAGGTTAGGTTAGGAATTAGGTTAGGTTAGGTTAGGTTAGGTTAGGATAGACAGTTGGTCTGGAAAGAGATGATTTTCTACCTTGGATGTTACCCGCATTTCATGGCGTCTGTCTGTCCTGAGTTGACGCAGGTGTTATGTTCTACCTTGGGTGTGAACCGCATTACCCAGTGGTGTTGGGGGGGGGGTGACCCACAATGAGTCTCTCAGAGCGAGGAAAGTGTTTCTATTCGGAAATCGAGTAAATATTTCTACCATTGAGTGTGTTTACCAACAAGAAAATAATGTTCGATTTTACGATAAAGTTTTCAAAACTAATTTGGAAATATCCAAAAATGGAGTCGTTCAAAGTAATTCTGGAGTACTCTAATGTATTTTTTGGAAGTGTTCCAATATATTTTAGGTTAGGTTAGGATAGGTTCGGCTAGGTTAGGTTGGGTTAGGTTAAGATAGGTTAGGTTAGGTTAGGTAATGGTTAGGCAAGGTTAGATTAGGTTAGGTAAAGGTTAGGTAAAGGTTAGGTTAGGTTAGGTTAAGTTAGGTAAAGGTTAGGTAAAGGTTAGGTTAGGTTAAGTTAGGTTAGGCTAGGTTAGGTTAGGTTAGGCTAGGTTAGGATAAGTTAGGTTAGGCTAGGTTAGGGTGTGTGTGTGTGTGTGTGTGTGTGTGTGTGTGTGTGTGTGGGATGTGGGATGTGGGTGTTGTGGGATGTGGGTGTTGTTGTCGAACTAGAGATACCGAAAAGACGTTATAAGTGGGTTGTTGATGTGACTTTTTCTGATGTAGTGTGTCCCCTTATTAACTTTAATGAACTAAAAGGGTTAAAACGAGAAAAAAATGGGAGGTGTGGGTGTTGTGACTTTCTGATGAAATTAGATAAAACGAGAAAAAATTGTGGGTGTTGTGGGTTGTGGGTGTTGTGGGATGTGGGTGTTGATCTTAGTTTATGGTGATTTTGGTGGTGTTTTGAGTGTATTCAGTGGTGTTTTAGTATTCAGTGGTGTATTTGGGAGTACTCAAATGGTGTTTTTGGAAGTGTTTCAGTGTTGTTTGGAAATGTTCAAAGGTGTTCAAAGGTGTTTTGAGTGTGTTCAAATGTTGTTTTTTTTGAAGGTGTTCAAGGGTGTTTTGAAGGTGTTCAAAGGTGTTTTGAGGTTATTCAAAGGTGTTTTGAGTGTGTTCAAATGATTATGAGAGTGTTTTGAATGTGTTCAAAGGTGTTTTGAGGTTATTCAAAGGTGTTTTGAGTGTGTTCAAAGGTGTTTTGAAGGTGTTGAAGGGTGTTTTGATTGAATTCAGCGGTGTTTTAGTAGAATTCAGTGGTGTAATTGGGAGTACTCAAATTGTGTTTTTGGAAGTGTTTCAGTGTTGATTGGAAATGTTCGAAGGTGTTTTTGAAGGTGTTCAAGAGTGTTTTGAAGGTGTCAAAGGTGTTTTGAAGGTGTTCAAAGGTGTTTTGAAGGTGTTGAAGGGTGTTTTGATTGAATTCAGCGGTGTTTTAGTAGTATTCAGTGGTGTAATTGGGAGTACTCAAATGGTGTTTTTGGAAGTGTTTCAGTGTTGTTTGGAAATGTTCAAAGGTGTTTTGAGTGTGTTCAAATGTTGTTTTTTTGAATGTGTTCAAGGGTGTTTTGAAGGTGTTCAAAGGTGTTTTGAGGTTATTCAAAGGTGTTTTGAGTGTGTTCAAATGTTGTTTTTGAAGGTGTTCAAGGGTGTTTTGAAGGTGTTCAAGGGTGTTTTGAAGGTGTTCAAGGGTGTTTTGAAGGTGTTCAAAGGTGTTTTGAGGTTATTCAAAGGTGTTTTGAGTGTGTTCAAAGGTGTTTTGAAGGTGTTGAAGGGTGTTTTGATTGAATTCAGCGGTGTTTTAGTAGTATTCAGTGGTGTAATTGGGAGTACTCAAATTGTGTTTTTGGAAGTGTTTCAGTGTTGATTGGAAATGTGTTCAAGGGTGTTTTGAAGGTGTTCAAAGGTTTTTGAGGTTATTCAAAGGTGTTTTGAGTGTGTTCAAAGAGTTCAAGAGTGTTTTGAAGGTGTTCAAAGGTGTTTTTGAAGGTGTTCAAGGGTGTTTTGAAGGTGTTTTGAAGGTGTTCAAAGGTGTTTTGAAGGTGTTGAAGGGTGTTTTGATTGAATTCAGCGGTGTTTTAGTAGTATTCAGTGGTGTAATTGGGAGTACTCAAATTGTGTTTTTTGGAAGTGTTTCAGTGTTGATTGGAAATGTTCAAAGGTGTTTTTGAAAGTGTTCAAGAGGGTTTTGAAGGTGTTCAAGGGTGTTTGAAGGTGTTGAAGGGTGTTTTGATTGAATTCAGCGGTGTTTTAGTAGTAATCAGTGGTGTAATTGGGAGTACTCAAATAGTGTTTTGGAAATGTTCATGGGTGTTGTGGGATGTGGGTGTTGTGGGTGTTGTTGTCGAACTAGAGATACCGAAAAAAGATGTTATAAGTGGGTTGTTGTTGGGACTTTTTCTGATGTAGTGTGTCCCCTTATTAACTTTAATGAACTAAAAGGGCTAAAACGAGAAAAAATTGTGGGTTGTGGATGTTGTTGTTGTGACTTTCTGATGTACTGTGTCCCCTTATTAACTTTAATGAACTAAAAGGGTTAAAACGAGAAAAATTGTGGGTGTTGTGGGGTGTGTGTGCGTGTGTGTTAGGTGTCATAGAGTTTTTTTTTTTTGTGAAAATCTTGGTTACAGTGATGACATTAGTTAAAACGAGTAAAATTTGTTGGTAATTGATGAGGGTAGTGTAGTCGAATTAGAGTTACCGAAAAAAGATGATATAAGTGGGTTGTGATGAAATTAGTTTAAAAACGATATTCAAAGGTGTTTTGAAGGTGTTCAAGGGTGTTTATGTGAGTATTCAAATGATTATGAGAGTGTTTTTGGGGGTGTTCAAAGTAAAGTGTTTGAGTTAGTTTTTGTGATAATGTTGTGAAGTCTGGAGACTGAGGGATGAGTTGTAATTTAATGAAATGTGTAAGTGCAGATAAATTAGAGATGTCAAATCTTATTTGGGAGTACTCAAATAGTGTTTTGGAAATGTTCAAAGGTGTTCAAAGGTGTTTTGAGTGTGTTCAAATGTTGTTTTTGAAGGTGTTCAAGGGTGTTTTGAAGGTGTTCAAGGGTGTTTTGAAGGTGTTCAAAGGTGTTTTGAGGTTATTCAAAGGTGTTTTGAGTGTGTTCAAATGATTATGAGAGTGCTTTGAAGGTGTTTTGAAGGTGTTCAAGGGTGTTTATGTGAGTATTCAAAGGTGTTTTTTGAAGGTGTACAAATGATTATGAGAGTACTTATGAAGGTGTTCAAATGATGTGCAAGAGTACTTATAAAGGTGTTCTGGGAGTATTCAGAGGTGATTTGGGGGTGTTCGAATGATGTTTTTGGAGTATTTCAGTGTTGTTTGGAAATGTATAAAGGTATTTTTTGTGAGTATTCAAATGATTTATGAGAGTGTTTTGAAGATGTTCAAAGTAAAAGTGCGTATTTAACTTCGTAATATGTAAAATTGTGAGTAGTGAATTTAACGAAAGTGGATGTAAGCGATGTGGTGACTTTCTGATGCATGTGTCCCCTTATTAACTTTAATGAACTAAAAGGGTTAAAACGAGAAAAATTGGGGGTTATGAGTGAAAATTGTGAGGTGTTGGTTGGAGTGTGAGGGTTTGGGAGGGTGGGTAAAAGGGTAGACAAGATTCAACCTGTGTGCGCGTGGTCCTTTTTAGTTCATTTAACTTAATGAGAGGAATACTGACGTCACTGACCGCCGAGTAAACACCCTTCATTAGACCTGTAGTAAGCATGCCCCATAGGAGGAGTTCATTTGAATGCTTACCCCCAGAGGGGGGAATCCAAAAACCTTGATCCAAGGAGATGGAGTCTTGGTATTATCGAGAAATTTTGGGGTGGGAGTGAAAGTGAGAGGGGTAATCCAAAAATTTGATCCAAGGAGATGGAGACTTTGATTTCGAGAAAAACTTGATCCGAGGAGATGGAGAATTTCGAAAACCCCATAGGGGGGATCCAAAAAACTCGATCCGAGGAGATGGAGTCATGGTATTGTCGAGAAAATTTGGGGTGAAAGGAGGGGTACCCAAAAAAACCTTGATCCAAGGAGATGGAGAATTTCGAAAACCCCATAGGGGGGAATCCGAAAGATGGAGACTTTGGTATTTCGAGAAATTTTTGGGATTGGGGGGTGGGGTGGAAGGAGGGGTACCCAAAAAAAACCTTGATCCAAGGAGATGGAGAATTTCGAAAACCCCATAGGGGGGAATCCAAAAAATTTGATCCGAGGAGATGGAGACTTTCGAAACCCCCATAGGGGGGAATCCAAAAACTTGGTAATATCGAGAAATTTTGGGATGGGGGTGAAAGTGAGAGGGGGAACCTTAAAAACTTGATCCGAGGAGATGGAGAGCACAAGAAAATGAAATTCAAAAAAAATTCGAAAAAAATTCGAGGCGCGGGGGCGATCCGGATGACGCTGCAGAAGGCGCAGCAGAAGGCGCGGGCGGGGGGTCGCGAAGGGCGCGGGCGGGCGCGCGGGCGGGCGGGCGCGCGGGGCGCGGCGGGGGGCGGGCGCGCGGGCGGGCGCGCGGGGGGGTCGCGGGCGGGGGTCGTGGGCGGGCGCGCGGCGCGAAGGGGGGGTCGCGAATGGGGGGGGGGGTCGTGGGCGGGGGTATTGGTTGGGGGGTCAAGGGTGAGGTAGTCTCGAGGGCGAGGTCATGGTCAAAACCGGAAGTAACACCTAGGTGTGAAAAGGTGACCCTCCAGCTGCTGGTCCTAGACCGGACGCAATAGACAAAGACAGCAAACCTCACTCAAGGAGAAAGATCTTGGGGTGACCATAACACCGAGCACGTCTCCGGAGGTACACATCAACCAGATAACTGCTGCAGCATACGGGTGCCTGGCAAACCTGAGAACAGCGTTCCGTTACCTTAGTAAGGAATCGTTCAAGACACTGTACACTGTGTACGTCAGGCCCATACTGGAGTATGCAGCACCAGTTTGGAACCCACACCTGGTCAAACACGTGAAGAAACTAGAGAAAGTGCAAAGGTTTGCAAAAAGGTTAGTTCCGGAGTTCAGAGGAATGTCCTACGAAGAAAGGTTGAAGGAAATCGGCCTGACGACGCTGGAGGACAGGAGGGTCAGAGGAGACATGATAACGACATACAAAATACTGCGTGGAATAGATAAGGTGGACAGAGACAGAATGTTCCAGAGAGGGGACACAGAAACAAGGGGTCACAACTGGAAGCTGAAGATTCAGACGGTTCAGAGGGATGTTAGGAAGTACTTCGTCAGTCATAGAGTTGTCAGGAAGTTAAATAGTCTAGCAAGTGATGTAGTGGAGGCAGGAGCCATACATAGCTTTAGGGCGAGGTATGACAAAGCTCAGGGAGCAGAGAGAGGGGACCTAGCAGCGATCAGTGAAGAGGCGGGGCCAGGAGCCGAGTCTCGACCCCTGCAACCACAATCAGGTGAGTACAATTAGGCGAGTACACACACACACACACACACACACACACACACACACACACACACACACACACACACACACACACACACACACACACACACACATTAAACTGTGTGTACCCTCCTGGCCATAAGATGCATCAGTCACTAAATATTAACACCATTCATAAGAGGTAGACTCATACATAACGTGGTGTACCGGGAATCAGTATTTCACACTAACACAAACTTGTCAGCTCTGCACCTACACACTTGAATTTCACTCTCTGCCGTTGTCGAATTAGTAAGCTTATGTTCTGACCGTTGGAAGCTACGTCACTAAGGATGTTCGGAAGTTATCAGAATTATTCCAGGATGTTGGGAACAGGTTTAACAGCCTCGATTATAGGGCACCTATACATGCCATTGTTTCCTACAATCTTGCCCTACTTACCATACATCAACGCTGAAAATTTAAAGCCTGTCGGAAAAATACCTTGTGTTATGAGCGAACTAAAAACGAAGAGTGCGAGGAGGGAAAAAATTCTGACTGCCATTTAAGTTTTCCCTTGGGGCAACCATCCTCCTCAGTATTCCTCCCACCCCAGCCTATAACTACCGTGTTCCGTGTATGTCGTATTTGTAATGTTTGCAGAAAGGAATGTACACCTGGAGTTTTCCCTGGTATGGTTGGTGGGGTGGCAAGAGTGGTGTGGGTGAGGGATGAGATGTGAGGAAGACAGGAGAGGTGTGTAGGAGGGGAGAGACAGGAGGGCAGGAGATGGAAGAGTGGGTAGCAGAAATGACACCTCACTGGATAAACATCAGTAGTTATGAGAAGCATATGTTAATGTATTGTCTATTTCTCAGGCTGGTTTTGTGTGTGTGTACTCACCAATTTGTACTTACATGTGGTTACAGGAGTCGATTCACAGCTTCTGCCCCCGCCTCTTTGGTGATCGTAACTAGGTCCGCTCTCTTCCTGCTCCATGAGCTCTATCGTATCTCTTAAAGCTATGTATGGATCCTGCCTCCACTACATCACTCTCCAGACTGTTCCACTTCCTGACAACTCTGAGTGAAGATATACTTTCTAATATCCCTGTGACTCATCTGAGTTTTCAACTTTCAGTTGTTACCCCTTGTTGTGTCCCATCTCTGAAACATTCTGTCGCTATTGATTTAATTTACCCTCTCCTCGTTGGACATGCCTCTTAGCTTCATGACCTAGCCAAGCACGTAAAGAAACTAGAGAAAGTGCAAAGGTTTGCAACAAGACTAGTCCCAGAGCTAAGGAGTATGTCCTACGAGGAGAGGTTAAGGGAAATCGACCTGACGACACTGGAGGACAGGAGAGATAGGGGGGACATGATAACGACATACAAAATACTAAGAGGAATTGACAAGGTAGACAAAGACAGGATGTTCCAGAGATGGGACACAGCAACAAGGGGACACAGTTGGAAGTTGAAGACACAGATGAATCACAGGAATGTTAGGAAGTACTTCTTCAGCCACAGGGTAGTCAGGAAGTGGAATAGTTTAGGAAGCGATGTAGTGGAGGCAGGATCCATACATAGCTTTAAGCAGAGGTATGATAAAGCTCACGATTCAGGGAGAATGACCTAGTAGCGACCAGTAAAGAGGCGGGGCCAGAAGCTTGGACTCGACCACTGCAACCTCAACTAGGTGAGTACTAGTCTAGTTACAAACCTTTGCACTTTCTCTAATTTCTTGACGTGCTTGACGAGGTGTGGGTTCCATACTGGTGATGCATGTTCTAATATAGGCCTGACGTACAAGGTGTACAATGTCTTGAGTAACTCCCTACACAGGATAATCTATGTAACTGTCAGCGTGCCTCGTTGTGCTCCCGGTTTTTCTGGTGTTTTCACGGTCGCTCTTACGTGCTAGAACTTTAATTTGTGTCATCAATCCTATACGATACATCCCTCTAGCACCTGGAACCAATCTTGGGCGGAAAACATTATATACTGAGTAAAAAAAGGAGAATTAGTGTGCACTTCCTAGCAGAGTTTACTGCCAGAGGGGAATCATAGGCCTGTCCCGTGTGGAAAAATAATAATATTGAACTTTGTGTCGGAGGAAAGAAAGTCTCCCTGAAAGCTTTGAGTATACATAGTGTATAGTGTATACTACAGTGGCTCCCTAGTATATTTGATGATAAAGGCTAAAGTGTCATTTGAAAACAGGTGAATTTGTAAATGAAGTGATAAGCCTATAGAGGCAGGTGCCAGAAGTCGCCAGAAACTTACCACAGGTCAGCTGTTTTTAATAATCTTCCTGGCCTGCTAGTGTACTCGCATATAATCTAGTGATACCAGTGAATAGCAGAATACAGTGTTGTAGTAGCAACTAACCAGTATTATAATGGTACTTAGTGGAGTGGAGTGACTTTCATTAGTTTCTTTTTCTTGAAATACGAGACGTTACTGTGAATTTCATATAACCTGTAGTTACCAGCGGTCGCAATATACACAACGAGAAGCAATTATTACTACAGAAAAAGCGCCCTTCCTCCAAAATTTGCACCAGTCAACTATAGTGATAATATAGCATTTATTGTGGTGGAGACGGAAAAAAAAAAAAATAGAGAAGCTAGATACAGCGATTGATAAACAAAGGTGAAGGCTCGACCGTTCGTCATTGTAGGAGTGCCAGCAGTCACCGGCTCTTCAACACGCAAGTTATACTTTTGTATCAATCAAATCACTTATTACTCGGGTAGATAATTTCCAGTAGATCCTTCATGTGTTAGCTCAAATCACCGACCAGTATGGTTTAAATAAGTGACCCACTGATCAGATCAGATAGACTGGTCCGAACCCTTGACTGGTCCGAACCCTTGACTGGTCCGAACCCTTGACTGGTCCGAACCCTGGACTGGTTTCAAACGGTTTCGTTGTGCACCACCTAGCAGGTTATTAATAGAATATTCAAGAGGTTGCTAGTAGAATTACAGTAAATCAACCATTCAAATCATTATGAAGCTGTGTGTAGTCTGTGGTCAGTCAAACAAACGGGCTTCCACATGCATAAATTGTCATTTCTGTGGAAATTGGTGTCACGCCCCTTGTGCAGATATCCAAGAACTAGCTACAAGCAGTATTAAAACAGGGAAGTGTTTTTGGGTATGCCCAAATGAGATAAATCTGTGGACTAAAATCACAAGGGTATTAAAAGAGGTCAACATCAAAGCTGCTTTCATAGAAAACCTGGAAGCTTTCTACAACAGATGGGAACATAAAAAGTCCGGGCTGAATGGTACTGCCCTTGATACTGGCCATGTAGTCAGAAACTGTAAGGCTGGAGATGATGTCCTTGTAGTCAGTAAATGGGGGGCTGATAGTGCTGTCCTGGGAGACAGTAATGGGGAAGCTGGAGGTGCTGTCTTGGGAGACAGTAATGGTGAAGCTGGAGGTGCTGTCCTGGGAGACAGTAATGGTGAAGCTGGAGATGCTGTCCTGGGAGACAGTAATGGGGAAGCTGGAGATGCTGTCCTGGGAGACAGTAATGGTGAAGCTGGAGATTTTGTCCAGGTAGTCGGGAATTATACGCAGGAAGGAATACATAGGAATGACCTCATAGGGGACAGGAGCCATAGTAGGGAAACAAGTGTAGTCAAAGATAAGATAAAACCAATATTGCAAACTAGAAATACCGCAGGAAATAGCAAACAAGAGGACTCCACTAGCAATAGTGAGGATATATTACCAAAAACAAATGGTGGGAGCTCCATTGTTGGTGCTAGGGAGGATAGAAGTAAGACAGGGAAACATGCACCAACAGGGAATACAGTCACAGAAACCCAAGGCAAACGGAAACCAAGCCTGTGCACATACTATGCACTCGGTATCTGCTGGCATGGGAAATCTGGAAAAACAGATGGGACGTGCAACTATGACCACCCTAGGAAATGCCATGCCCATATGACAACAGGAAAATGCAAACTCCCTTCGTGTAAGCTTTTTCACCCTGAACTGTGTACCTCTTCAGTACAGGAAAGACTGTGCTATAACTTAAATTGCCAGGCATACCATCTAAAGGGGACAAAAAGATACAAAACATCCAGGCCATGGGAAAACCTGGGTAGCCACAGCCACTCAAGAGGGAGAGGTTTTTTAGTGCCAGGAAGGAAAAAAAACTGGCAGGAAATGGCAGAAATCGTACACCAAATCCAGTCATTCCTGGAGTGGAACCACAGTCGATGGCCTCCACTCCAAACCAACAGATACAGATACTAATGCCGGAAAAAAAATCCCCCCCCAGTACCAACAATACCACCAGTCCGATAACATTCTTCTTTGCAAATATACAGGGTCTAAAGCCAGCAACAAACAACAAAATACCTTTCATCCGTGGACTGCTTGCAGAGGCAAAGGCAATGTTCGCGGCTTTCACTGAGACCCACATAAAGGATCACTTGGACAACGAAATATGGATCCCAGGTTACAACCTATACAGATGTGACAGAGTGAACAGGCAAAAGGGGGGGGTTGGCCTGTACATTGCAGAGTCACTTGTTTGCACAGAACTGCTAAATGCCTCAAATGATGTAGTGGAAGTTTTAGCAGTAAAGGTCGAGAACCAAAACCTAGTCATTGTGATAGTCTACAAGCCTCCGGATGCAACATCCCAGCAATTCCAGGAACAGCTGTTAAAAATTGACCACTGTCTGGAAAACCTTCCAGCTCCTGCACCCAACATCTTGCTCCTGGGGGATTTCAACTTAAGGCACCTAAAATGGAGGAATATAGCAAATAATATTGTTGCAGTAATAACACCAGGAGGCAGCTCTGATGAAAACTCACACTCACGCGAGCTTTTAAATCTCTGCACAAAATTCAATTTAAACCAGCAAATAATAGAACCTACTAGACTGGAGAATACACTAGACCTCATCTTCACTAACAATGATGATCTGATAAGAAATATCACCATATCAAAAACAATATACTCAGATCACAACATAATTGAGGTTCAGTCATGTATGCGCGGAGCCCCAGACCGACATAAGGAGATTAGTCACGAGGGAGCATTCACCAAATTCAACTTCAATAACAAAAACATAAAGTGGGACCAAGTAAACCAAGTCCTAACCGATATAAGCTGGGAAGATATACTAAGCAACACAGACCCCAACTTATGCCTAGAACAGATTAACTCGGTAGCACTCGATGTATGCACAAGGCTTATTCCTCTAAGAAAAAGGAGGAGTAGATGTAAAACAGAAAGAGACAGGCGCTCCCTTTACAGGCGACGGAAAAGAATAACAGAGCGGCTAAAAGAGGTCAATATATCTGAAATGCGTAGGGAGACACTGGTCAGAGAAATAGCAAGCATCGAACTTAAGCTAAAAGAATCCTTTAGGAGTCAGGAATCGCGGGAAGAACTAAAAGCCATAAATGAAATCGAAAGAAACCCAAAGTATTTCTTCTCCTATGCCAAATCAAAATCGAGAACAACGTCCAGTATTGGGCCCCTACTTAAACAAGATGGGTCCTACACAGATGACAACAAGGAAATGAGTGAGCTACTCAAGTCCCAATATGACTCAGTTTTTAGCAAGCCGCTAACCAGACTGAGAGTCGAAGATCAAAATGAATTTTTTATGAGAGAGCCACAAAATTTGATTAACACAAGCCTATCCGATGTTATCCTGACGCCAAATGACTTCGAACAGGCGATAAATGACATGCCCATGCACTCTGCCCCAGGGCCAGACTCATGGAACTCTGTGTTCATCAAGAACTGCAAGAAGCCCCTATCACGAGCCTTTTCCATCCTATGGAGAGGGAGCATGGACACGGGGGTCGTCCCACAGTTACTAAAAACAACAGACATAGCCCCACTCCACAAAGGGGGCAGTAAAGCAACAGCAAAGAACTACAGACCAATAGCACTAACATCCCATATCATAAAAATCTTTGAAAGGGTCCTAAGAAGCAAGATCACCACGCATCTAGAAACCCATCAGTTACACAACCCAGGGCAACATGGGTTTAGAACAGGTCGCTCCTGTCTGTCTCAACTATTGGACCACTACGACAAGGTCCTAAATGCACTAGAAGACAAAAAGAATGCAGATGTAATATATACAGACTTTGCAAAAGCCTTCGACAAGTGTGACCATGGCGTAATAGCGCACAAAATGCGTGCTAAAGGAATAACAGGAAAAGTCGGTCGATGGATCTATAATTTCCTCACTAACAGAACACAGAGAGTAGTCGTCAACAGAGTAAAGTCCGAGGCAGCTACGGTGAAAAGCTCTGTTCCACAAGGCACAGTACTCGCTCCCATCTTGTTCCTCATCCTTATATCCGACATAGACAAGGATGTCAGCCACAGCACCGTGTCTTCCTTTGCAGATGACACCCGAATCTGCATGACAGTGTCTTCCATTGCAGACACTGCAAAGCTCCAGGCAGACATCAACCAAATCTTTCAGTGGGCTGCAGAAAACAATATGAAGTTCAACGATGAGAAATTTCAATTACTCAGATATGGTAAACATGAGGAAATTAAATCTTCATCAGAGTACAAAACAAATTCTGGCCACAAAATAGAGCGAAACACCAACGTCAAAGACCTGGGAGTGATCATGTCGGAGGATCTCACCTTCAAGGACCATAACATTGTATCAATCGCATCTGCTAGAAAAATGACAGGATGGATAATGAGAACCTTCAAAACTAGGGAGGCCAAGCCCATGATGACACTCTTCAGGTCACTTGTTCTATCTAGGCTGGAGTATTGCTGCACACTAACAGCACCTTTCAAGGCAGGTGAAATTGCCGACCTAGAAAATGTACAGAGAACTTTCACGGCGCGCATAACGGAGATAAAACACCTCAATTATTGGGAGCGCTTGAGGTTCCTAAACCTGTATTCCCTGGAACGCAGGAGGGAGAGATACATGATTATATACACCTGGAAAATCCTAGAGGGACTAGTACCGAACTTGCACACGAAAATCACCCACTACGAAAGCAAAAGACTTGGCAGACGATGCACCATCCCCCCAATGAAAAGCAGGGGTGTCACTAGCACGTTAAGAGACCATACAATAAGTGTCAGGGGCCCGAGACTGTTCAACTGCCTCCCAGCACACATAAGGGGGATTACCAACAGACCCCTGGCAGTCTTCAAGCTGGCACTGGACAAGCACCTAAAGTCAGTTCCGGATCAGCCGGGCTGTGGCTCGTATGTTGGTTTGCGTGCAGCCAGCAGCAACAGCCTGGTTGATCAGGCTCTGATCCACCAGGAGGCCTGGTCTCAGACCGGGCCGCGGGGGCGTTGACCCCCGGAACTCTCTCCAGGTAAACTCCAGGTAAACAGGTGTTGAAACGCTATTCTTAGGTTTGCCAGGTGCCCATATGCTGCAACAGTTATTTGATTGACGTGCGCCTCAGGAGATGTGTTCGGTATAATATTTATCGCAAGAGCCTTTTCCTTTAGTGAGGTTTGCAGCCTTTGGCCCCCTATCCTGTACTCCGTTTGCGGTCTTCTTCGACATTCCTTAGTCTTCAAGACTTTGCACTTGGTAGGGTTAAACTCTAGGAGCCAGTTTTTGGACCAGGCTTGCAACCTGTCTAGATCCCTTTGTAGTCCTACTTGATTCTCATTCAGTTGAATTTTCCGCATTAGCTTCACATCGTCTGCAAACAGGGGGACACCTCTGAATCTATCCCTACCGTCATGTCATTTACATATACCAATAACAGCACCGGCCCTAGGACTGACGCTTGTGGAACGCCGCTCGTCACAGGCGCCCATTCTGATACCTTGTCACGTACCATGACTCGTTTCCTTCCTGTCGGTATTCTCTGATCCATTACAGTGCCTTTCCTGTTATCCCTGCCTGCTTCTCTAGCTTTGCACTAATCTCTTGTGCAGAACTTGTGTCGAAAGCCTTCTTACAGTTCAGGAAAATGCAGTCGACCCACCTCTCTTTCTCTTTCTTCTTACTTCTGTCACCTTGTCGTAAACTCCAATAGGTTTGTGATACAGGATTTTCCTCACCTGAAACCATGCTGGTTATCATAAGCTGATTCCTTTCTAGGTGCTCCACCACTCTTCTCCTGATAAACTTCTCCATGATTTTGCACACTGTACATGTTAGTGACACTGGTCTGTAGTTTAATGCTGTCTATGTTTCCTTTAAAAACTGGGACTATATTTGCTGCCTTCCACACTTTAAGTAGTTGCCCTGTTTTGATAGATGTGTTGAAGATTGTTGTTAGTGGCACACACAGCACCTCTGCTCCCTCAGGACCCACGGAGAGATTTTTTGTCCGGTCCCACTGCCTTTGAGGTATCTAGTTCATTTAGCAGCCTGGTTGTGTGTAGTGCGTCCAGCACTTGTTGCTGTACCCTGCCAGCTCAGTTTGTTGGAATCCTATCTGTCTCCACTAAAAATACTTCCTTAGATTTCGCGTTGAGATCTTCACATACAGTACTTCTATGTTGTTTCTCGTGAGCTCCCTTCCTTCTTTCCTCAGCCTAATTACCTGATCCTTGACTGTTGTTTTCCCTCTGATGTGGCTGTACAACTTTGGGTCAGATTTGGCTTTCGATGCTATGTCATTCTCGTTTTGCCACTGGGTCTTCTTCCATATCCATGCGTATTCGTTTCTGGCTCTACGGCTAATCTCCATATTTCCCTGGATCCTTTGTCTTCTATACTTTTGCCATTCTCTAGCGCACATAGTGTGTGTGTGTGTGTGCGTGTGTGTGCGTATCTCACACACACACACACACACACACACACATACACTAAGCATCTCTCAGTTATTTTGCATGATTGATTATAATTACCTATGCAGTCACCGACAATTACCACGTGGCGGTGACTGCTCTTAGAGTTCCAAGGTAAACACATCAAACTAGTGGCTGGAAGCATGCTAAGAGTCACATTAGAATACAGCAGTAGGCAGCCAGTGATACAGCATAACTTATCCACTGTGAGGGTAATGTCCCATTCATTGTTAACATCAACGGTAATAAACAGTTTAAACTCTTCAACACCCTGGTGGTATTTCAATAGACGTCTGGTACCAGCTGTGATAGAGGTACTCTTGTACCACGGCAGTACCGTCGCATTACCACCAAGTGTGGACTCGGGTTCACCAGCTACGGACGGACGGAGGGACGGCGGCAGCGGGTTCATGACCGCAGTTCAGTGAAGAATCACACGTCAGCAGCAGCAGAGCTGGAGAATCGCTACAGTGGTCTAACAACATTAGCACTGGAGTGAGGGGAACTGAGGGGTGAGGGGGCAGACGTGAGTCACCCTTCCTTGGAACGTATGGTGGTAGGGAGAGGGTGAGGAGGGGAGGGGTAAGGAAGGGGCGTGGCTGCCGGAAACGTATGCGAGGAGGAAGAGTGATGAAAGGGCAGAGAAGGGGAAATGGGGAAGAGATGTAAGTCGTGTTCGTTCATTCTCTCTCTCTCTGTCTCTCTCTTTCTATATTTCTATATCTCCCTCTGTCTAATCTCTATGTTTTTCGTATATACTCATTAAATGCGGGGGAGGGAGGTGAATTACAGTCCATGGGCCCAGTCTTGCGCTTTCATTAGCAAGCACGGGTTATTCACTGTATCTCTGGACATTCACTTATTTATTGTCCTTCACACTGAAGGTCTTCCTTGTCTACCTTTAGTTCATTCCAACCTATAAAATGCAGTTGTCTTATTACGTTTTCTCTCGTCTCAAATTATTATTATTTCCCGACAGGACCTTTAAGTTGCCTAAATTTTTCTTTTTATTCTTCCTCCAACTTTTCGTTGTCATTTCGTTCATAACTCGTGAACGCCTCATTCGATCAGCTTTAAATTTTCAAGTCTCTGTACGGTGGCTAAGACCAGATTCTTGAAACAGCTGGCATGTTCACGTGTCCCATGACCAAAGCTGTAGGACACATTCTCAGCATCCTGGAATGGCCGGGATAACTTCCAAAACTCTCAGTGGCGGAGCCTCAGACCTTCAAAAATGTTGCTTCCTAATTCAATGATGATGGAGAGTGAACATTAAGTATGTAAGTGCAGATCTGGACAGTTCATGTATAAAATAGTGAGATTTTTATTCCCGTTAAATAAATTTCAGTTTAGCTCTTCTGAACGCCTTGTATTTAATGGATCTTATGGCCGGGATAGTAATTGTTAAATTGTAATTGAGATAAGATTTTGTTCGGATTTTTAACCCCCGAGGGTTAGCCATCCAGGATAACCCAATTACGTCAGTGCGTCATCGAGGAGCTGACTGTCTTATTTCCATTAGGATCTTTAAACCTTGTCCCCCAGGATGCGACCCACACCAGCAGACTAACACCCAGGTACCTACTTGCTAGGTGAACGGGACAACAGGTGTAAGGAAACAAGCCCAGTCTTTCCACACCTGCCTGGGATCGAACCACGGACACTCAGTGTGCAAGGCGAGAGCGTTGTCTACCAGGCCACGGGACACCATGCTATAGCTGGAGACTCACTTGACTGGCATCAAATTTATCCATGTTGTGGTTTATTAAGGTTTGATATGCAATTCTATTAATCAAATTTGTTTCTGTGAAATATCGAGAAAGTTTTATGAGAAATAAATCACAGTAACTTTTCTGGGTTGTCCAAGGTTAACTCTACTCAATCTTCCTTTAATAAATAATAATTACTTACATGCATACGTACTTTAACCTTTAACGATAATAAATCATAGAGGAAAGTTTGGATATATTTGGTTGAAGTGTCTTTTTTTAACAGAAGAAACTGGAAAAATGAAAGATTAATTTTCATGCGATATTTATTGTGTGACTCGACCAACTGACTTCACATTTCAACGCTGACACCTTGATAATGTAAAAATTTATACAGCAGAGAATGGAAGACGATGTAGTTGTGGAAGTTCTCGGAGCCAGTCCACGACGCTGGGAATGGCTCATCATCTTTCCACATATCAAGTAAACCTAGAATATTACCCTAGATAATATATCAATGTTGAGA